>NC_074712.1:22791560-23095060 GCF_947242115.1 Biomphalaria glabrata
GAAGCATGAAAGAACTACAAATGTTATGCGATTGCCAGATGTTTTAAACTTATCTCCGACACAATGAACTGGCCACATCGTTATAAAGCTTCTGCACACAACAAATATATCCAGAAATGTAAGAAATGAATCGAATTTAAGTCCAATGTCATTGTTGTTTATTTTTACAAAGCTAATATCAACTCTCTCCGTCTGTCTAGTAAAAAGTTTGTACACGTTATTTCTCCGACACCCAGGCTCGGATCAAGCTGAAATCTTGAAATTTATTTTCTTTTACCTGACAATACAAGAATCAATTTAAAAAAAAAATCAATAAGTTAATTAACTATTGGTAATTATTTATTTTTTTTGTATCTCTAACAAGAGAAATAATTTGTTCTTATCCGAGGTGGTGGTATAAGCTAAATTAGTCACTTTATAGGTCGCGGCTGTAAAGTTAGTTTGAAAAAAAAATAGATACCCATACAATTTTCTATTTTTATACACATCTCACTAGCAGAGTGGTTAGAGTGCCGGCTTGAGAAGGTTTAAGTTATGAGTTAAAATTCAGGACGTTTCACTTTCTTTTTAATGCTTTAAAAAAGGTAAAGTCCACCCAGAGACGCCTTTCTCACCCCTCCTTTTCCCCCAACTGGTCCTTACAAGTGAAAGGATCATAGGTAGTGAGATAAGTGATAGGATCATAGGTAGTGAGCTAAGTGATAGGATCATAGGGTAGTGAGAAAGTGATAGGATCATAGGGTAGTGAGATAAGTGATAAGATCATAGGGTAGTGAGATAAGTGATAGGATCATAGGGTAGTGAGATAAGTGATAGGATCATAGGGTAGTGAGATAAGTGATAGGATCATAGAGTAGTGAGATAAGTGATAGGATCATAGAGTAGTGAGACAAGTGATAGGATCATAGGGTAGTGAGACAAGTGATAGGATCATAGGGTAGTGAGAAAGTTGTAGGATCATAGGGTAGTGAAACAAGTGATAGGATCATAGGGTAGGGAGATAAGTGATAGGATCATAGGTAGTGAGAAAGTGATAGGATCATAGGGTAGTGAGAAAGTGATAGGATCATTGGGTAGTGAGATAAGTGATAGGATCATAGGGTAGTGAGAAAGTGATAGGATCATAGGGGAGTGAGAAAGTGATAGGATCATAGGGTAGTGAGAAAGTGATAGGATCATAGGGTAGTGAGAAAGTGATAGGATCATAGGGTAGTGGGATAAGTGATAGGATCATAGCGTAGTGAGATAAGTGATAGGATCATAGAGTAGTGATACAAGTTATAGGATCATAAGGTAGTGAGACAAGTGATAGGATCATAGGGTAGTGAGATAAGTGATTGGATCATAGGTAGTGGGAAAGTGATAGGATCATAGGGTAGTGAGACAAGTGATAGGATCATAGGTAGTGAGAAAGTGATAGGATCATAGAGTAGTGAGAGAAGTGATAGGATCATAGGGTAGTGAGAAAAGTGATTGGATCATAGGGTAGTGAGACAAGTGATAGGATCATAGGATAGTGAGAAAGTTGTAGGATCATAGGTAGTGAGACAAGTAATTGGATCATAGGGTAGTGAGACAAGAGATAAGATCATAGCGTAGTGAGACAAGTGATTGGATCATAGAGTAGTGAGACAAGTGATAGGATCATAGGTAGTGAGAAAGTGATAGGATCATAGGGTAGTGAGACAAGTGATAGGATCATAGGTAGTGAGAAAATGATAGGATCATAGAGTAGTGAGAGAAGTGATAGGATCATAGGGTAGTGAGACAAGTGATTGGATCATAGGGTAGTGAGACAAGTGATAGGATCATAGCATAGTGAGACAAGTGATTGGATCATAGGGTAGTGAGACAAGTGATTGGATCATAGGGTAGTGAGACAAGAGATAAGATCATAGCGTAGTGAGACAAGTGATTGGATCATAGGTAGTGAGACAAGTGATTGGATCATAGCGTAGTGAGACAAGTGATTGGATCATAGGGTAGTGAGACAATTGATTGGATTATAGCGTAGTGAGATAAGTGATAGGATCATAGGGTAGTGAGATAAGTGATTGGATCATAGGGTAGTGAGACAAGTGATAGGATCATAGGGTAGTGAGACAAGTGATTGGATCATAGCGTAGTGAGATAAGTGATAGGATCATAGGGTAGTGAGACAAGTGATTGGATCATAGGGTAGTGAGACAAGTGATAGGATCATAGGGTAGTGAGACAAGTGATTGGATCATAGGGTAGTGAGATAAGTGATAGGATCATAGGTTAGTGAGACAAGTGATTGGATCATAGGATAGTGAGATAAGTGATTGGATCATAGGGTAGTGAGACAAGAGATAGGATCATAGCTTAGTGAGACAAGTGATTGGATCATAGGATAGTGAGACAAGTGATTGGATCATAGGTTAGTGAGACAAGTGATTGGATCATAGGGTAGTGAGAAAGTGATAGGACCATAGGGTAGTGAGAAAGTGATAGATTACTGAGAAAACTAAATGCTTGAATAGCGCTATTCAAAAACAATTGGTAAAATAGTTTTTAATGGCACAGATTTATTGTTGTTGGTCTAGATCTATTACATACTTGATAACAAGACTGATCCTTGCTAATTGATACAACTACACTTCGTGTAAGATATGTTTTTTAAAATCTTTTAAAAAATTTTTTCAAATCAAACAGCCTCTTTAAAATGTATTTCAGTTTCTAATTAAATACTGCCCATCATATATTATTTAAACTATGAAATGTAACGGGCCGCCTATGTATAATAAATCTAGCAGAAATACACGAAAATAAAGGCGGGGAGGGAATAGTTCTTGCTTATATACTACAGCCTGTGCATCAATGCCAAGTCTTTAAAAGATTAGTCAAACAGTGCTGAGTGATTTCTATGATAAGCATACATAAAATTAAAATTCAATTGTAAATATCCTATTATATTGTGATATGTGTGAGCGTGAGGGGTGGGGTGTCGTTGGCTTTTCGAACCCACCCATCACCGAAATGAGATTCACCCCCCCCCCCCCCGAGTGGAATTCAGTGACGGTTTATTTTCTTAATTTTTTTTATTAGATGGGAGAATTTAATGTTAAGTCATCACTTGCCCCAGCGTAACCGAGGAGGGGATTGCTAAGGTTAAAAAATAAACTCTTAAATATAAAAATAAAGCGAATTTCAGAACAAATTCCATGAGCGTCGCCAAAAGAGATTTGAAGTTAAAACTTCTCGATTTAAAAAAGACTAAAGGAAAACTACAGTCAACAAATTGCATTAGCGTAGCAAAGGGGGGATTTAAGGTTAAAAACCCCTTCCAATAAATAGTCAAGCAAAGCTACAATCAGTAAATTCCATGAGCGTAGACAAAAAGGACATACGATGTTTTCCATTAATAAAGAGCAGTTAAAAGCAGATTTGATATTCCACCTACACTATTTAATTAGAAGAGTAGAAGGGTAATGCACTGTACATACCTCAGAATAGGCATTTCAGCTTTCCTAATATATATTTATTTATATACTTCTCTAGCAACTACCTTCTCGTTACGTCTCGGTGTCTCGGCGTGTCTATGTGTCCCGAGGTTCCGCTGTAAGTCACGAATAAAACAACCAAACAACTGGATCAAAACACACCAACTTTAATGAACTTATCCGGCATATCACACACTGCACTCTCTCTACTTTTGACAACTAATTCACTTCCGGTGATTCGCTCCTTTGTAAAAATAGATTATACACACAAACATTATTTATATGTGTGTGTGTGTGTGTGCATATATATATAGCAGAGCTGGAATTGACCACCACCCCCACCTCCTGGCTACGACCATGGTATTATGTATTACATTTCTAATAAGTTTTTTTCTATGAAATCTCTTCACCAAAATACATTGACATAGTCGATGATACTGTTCTTAAATATAGTGATAAATACATTTAGACAAAATATTTATTTGGCCAAATCTTGGACTTTAAAAAAAAAGTCAAGCAAAAATAGAAAAGCAACGAAACAAACTATAGACAAATGTTTTCTGTCTCGCTCACAATCTGCGAGTGTCTGGAGTTGAGGAAATTGTTCTTTGGTCTCTAACGACTTTGTGTTCTCATCTTGTATCAAGCAACTTGAGTCTGGATTTCTTCTTCTATCATGTAACCCCTAGGGAGAGCCTTAGGGCCGACAATGTTGAGTCTTTCACTACTAGTAGTGCTATTGGGACATTGCTGTTGAGCTGTTCACTACTATACTATATTTTTTTCATGAATTTTATCAGACATGTGATCTTAGAAAAAAAAAGATTTGGTTGTCATAGATACAAAACAAGTAGTCAGCTCCATTCATGTCTAAGTAGTCAGCTCCACTCATGTCTAAGTAGTCAGCTCCACTCATGTCTAAGTAGTCAGCTCCACTCATGTCTAAGTAGTCAGCTACACTCATGTCTAAGTAGTCAGCTACACTCATGTCCAAGTAGTCAGCTACACTCATGTCCAAGTAGTCAGCTCCACTCATGTCTAAGTAGTCAGCTACACTCATGTCTAAGTAGTCAGCTCCACTCATGTCTAAGTAGTCAGCTACACTCATGTCTAAGTAGTCAGCTCCACTCATGTCTAAGTAGTCAGCTACACTCATGTCTAAGTAGTCAGCTCCACTCATGTCTAAGTAGTCAGCTACACTCATGTCTAAGTAGTCAGCTCCACTCATGTCTAAGTAGTCAGCTCCACTCATGTCTAAGTAGTCAGCTCCACTCATGTCTAAGTAGTCAGCTACACTCATGTCCAAGTAGTCAGCTTTGCTTATGTCGAAGTAGTCAGCTACACTCATGTCCAAGTAGTCAGCTCCACTCATGTCTAAGTAGTCAGCTCCACTCATGTCCAAGTAGTCAGCTACACTCATGTCTAAGTAGTCAGCTCCACTCATGTCTAAGTAGTCAGCTCCACTCATGTCCAAGTAGTCAGCTCCACTCATGTCTAAGTAGTCCAAGTAGTCAGCTACACTCATGTCTAAGTAGTCAGCTCCACTCATGTCTAAGTAGTCAGCTCCACTCATGTCCAAGTAGTCAGCTTTGCTCAAGTAGTCAACTCTGCTTATGTCGAAGTAGTCAGCTCCACTCATGTCCAAGTAGTCAGCTCCACTCATGTCCAAGTAGTCAGCTCCACTCATGTCCAAGTAGTCAGCTACACTCATGTCCAAGTAGTCAGCTTTGCTTAAGTAGTCAACTCTGCTTATGTCCAAGTAGTCAGCGTCACTCATGTCCAAGTAGTCAGCGTCACTCATGTCCAAATAGTCAGCTCCACTCATGTCCAAGTAGTCAGCTCCACTCATGTCCAAGTAGTCAGCGTCACTCATGTCCAAATAGTCAGCTCCACTCATGTCCAAGTAGTCAGCTCCACTCATGTCCAAGTAGTCAGCGTCATTCATGTCCAAGTAGTCAGCGTCATTCATGTCCAAGTAGTTAGCGTCATTCATGTCCAAGTAGTCAGCGTCATTCATGTCCAAGTAGTTAGCGTCATTCATGTCCAAGTAGTCAGCGTCATTCATGTCCAAGTAGTCAGCGTCATTCATGTCCAAGTAGTCAGCTCCACTCGTGTCCAAGTAGTCAGCTCCACTCGTGTCCAAGTAGTTAGATCCACTCATGTCACACAACTTTTGTACATGGTACATGTATCAATCAACACTGTCTCATCAAGGAAAGGTAACTCGGGTCATACAACTCTCGGCTATATCAATCATTGCTCTCTGAGACCAATTATTTTGTCTAATTACCACCGGTATTACGGAAGACCCAGGATAAGCCCTGGATAAGCCCTGGAGAAACCATCCCAAGTTCCCAAATCAAACTCCGTACACCGGCAGCCTGGATAAAAGGATACACTGTAACAAAAAATGTTTTGGACTTTTTCTGTCTTCTGATGTTGTAGTTTGGATAGCATCTAGTTACGTCATTCTCTTAGTCCTTGTCTTCTGTTTGGCTTAGTTTGCAAATATTTGTCTGTCTTTTGCTGGACTAATTTGTGATTCTATTGTCTTCTTTATGGGCTATTTTATGATTCCTGCCTATTCTTCTTTAAGTAATGCCTTTTTTTTAAAGAATATATTTCTAACGTGTCTGTGGGCTCTGATCAAGTGCTATATATACAATAGTTGTCTTTTCTATTTTATTGACGTATTTCTTGTAATTTTTTTAATACTTAAAAATAAAAAAAAAATATATAAAGAAACAATGAAACAAAAAACTAATTCTTCCTTTTAGAGACATTGTCCTAGTTTTGAACATCCTGTTCAAGTTTTTAAGATTAAATGACTTTGTTATGGACAAAACATATGTTAATAAATGCAAACAAAACCGTCTCAACATCCTAATAGCTCTCAACTTAATTGAACATCCTTGAAGGTCTTAACATCCTTGAAGGTCTCAACATCCTTGTAGGTCTCAAAATCCTTGAAGGTATTAATATATTGCAAGTTCTCAACATCCTGCAAGTTCTCAACATCCTTAAAGGTCTAAACATCCTTGTAGGTGTCAACATCCTTGAAGGTCTCAACATCCTTGAAAAGTCTCAACATCCTTGAAGGTCTCAACATCCTTGAAGGTCTCAACATCCTTGAAGGTCTCAACATCCTTGAAGGTCTCAACATCCTTGAAGGTTTCATTATTCTCGAAGTTCCAGAAAAAAGTGACAGAGACGTTGTTTAAACTGTGCTTTAAAATTGTAAATAACGTCCAACTGAAACCAATCATCAGAAAACACAATACAATCTATTTTGTTTGCCAAGGAAGAAAAGGTTTGCCAAGGAACAAAAGGTTTGCCAAGGAACAAAAGATTTGCCAAGGAACAAAAGGTTTGCCAAGGTTTACTGATTGTGTTACAAAGCTTATCGCCACCCACTCGTGTACTTTTTGTTTCTCCCACGTCCCAGTCTCGGTTCAAGTGGAAACTTGACACAATTATTCATGGCCCCTTTCAAAACATGACTCAATCAAAACATTTACTAATTATTTTATGAATTATTCATAATTAACTAACTTCGTTTTAAATAGAGATAGTACTAGCTAATGGGAAATAAATATTGTGTAGAGAATTAGATTAGATTAGAATATTTAATTATAAAACCTTTTATTTTTCATAAGCCCTTGGCTGACGCAGTGGCTGGTGTGTCATCTTGTCGAGTCTTGGGCCCTTGAGTTCCCTTGGCTGACGCAGTGGCTGGTGTGTCATCTTGTCGAGTCTTGGGCCCTTGAGTTCCCTTGGCTGACGCAGTGGCTGGTGTGTCATCTTGTCGAGTCTTGGGCCCTTGAGTTCCCTTGGCTGACGCAGTGGCTGGTGTGTCATCTTGTCGAGTCTTGGGCCCTTGAGTTCCCTTGGCTGACGCAGTGGCTGGTGTGTCATCTTGTCGAGTCTTGGGCCCTTGAGTTCGAATTCAAGTCGAACAACTTTTAAAAAAAAATTGCTTTTAAAAACCCCTCACGGAATCCCTCTCCCAGAGACCTCCCAACTGGTCCACACACGTGATTGCACCATAGTTCAGTACGTATGCTAAATGTATGAAATTATGCTAAACAAAAACAATTGGTATAACTATTTCAAATCGCATAGATTTATTATTGTTATTCTAGATCTATTACTAATTAATTACACAATTGATTCAAAATAATTGATACAATTATACGCTTTTGTATAAATAGTAGTTTGTATCTGTTACTTGTTCTTTGGTTGTTTATATAGTTTCTCTTTTGCATTCTCATTATAATATAACTGGTAACTAAATAATAACTATATCTTAAATGAACTGCGAAGTGGCTTTCAAATCAGGCAGTTGTTCATAGAGTTTTATTCTATTTTATGGGGCCAGTATCTTGTTCTGGCCTTTTGATAAAGTATGTGGGTTAGAGTTTTAAGTTTTGAGTCTAAAAACAAGACCACACTAAGTATAAAGTCAATTGAAAGCCACTGTACTCTCAAACACTATGTGTATGATGAGTATACAGCGTCAGTTTGTTGTGATAGTAGGTATAGTTAAAACACGATAGTATTGGCATAACCTCCCCCCCCCCCCAACTACTAAAGTAAACAGTTAAATCTTTAATAGTTTAGTCTAAAAAGAAAATGGCGTACTACATGAAAAAGAAAAAAGTGAAAACCTTCACGGAATTGTATATTTATGAAAGTAATCAGGCCCAAAACATTGACTGATCAAATCTATATCAACATTATAAATTGAACGTTTGCTCTCCCCCACCCTTCCCTTAACGCTACAGCTGATGATGAGATATTGAAACGCTTTCGTTCAACTGACCGAGGTGGCCGAAAATGAGAGACCAAAATCTTGTCTCGTGTTTTTTTGTGTAGCAGTGTGTGTGTCAGGTCGAGCTCAGGCAATCGATAAATTGTGTTTCCTTATTTTACTGGGGGGGAGGGGAGGAACTATCTGGCGTGCTCCCCGTGCTACCTCTTGCCGCCTTAAGTGAAGGGGAGATGGGAGGGAGGGCGTTAGTCTCATCCAGAACGGCAACATACCATTCTAATGAGAAGAAATGACTTGAAATCAGTTGAAACTGGAGGGGGTAGGGGAGCAAGGAGTTGACTACAAACTAATCAGAGGATTTCAAATGTCAAGTCACGTGACCGACCATGAATTGTAGTGCAGGGTAACTCTAATTACATGATGACCTCACAGCCATACTGACTACCTCACAGCCATACTGACTACCTCACAGCCATACTGACTACCTCACAGACATACTGACTACCTCACAGACATCATTATTACCTCACAGACATACTGACTACCTCACAGACATCATTATTACCTCACAGCCATTATGGCTACCTAACAAATATCAATATTACCTCACAACCATACTGACTACCTCACAGACATCATTATTACCTCACAAACATCAATATTACCTCACAGCCATTATGGCTATCTAACAAATATCAATATTACCTCACAACCATTCTGACTACCTCACAGACATAAATATTACCCACAGCCATCATGGCTACCTAACAAATATCAATATTACCTCACAGCCATACTGACTACCTCACAGACATCATTATTACCTCACAGACATCATGACTACATCACAGACATTATAACTACCTCACATACATCATTATTACCTCACAAATATCATTATTACCTCACAGACATCATGACTACCTCACAGACATCATTATTACCTCACAGACATCATTATTACTAACAGTCATTATAACTATCTCATAGCCATTATAACTACCTCATAGCCATTATGACTACCTCACAGACATCATGACTACCTCACATGCATCATTATTACTTTATAGGCATTATAACTACCTCACTGATATAATTACTTCCTCACTATTATTTCACAGACATCATGACCACGTCACAGACATCATAACTACGTCACAGACATCATGACTACGTCAAACATATTATCATTATGTCACAGACATCATTGTTATATTAACATGTCTAAGTTGCTTAGAAATACAGACTCACAGTCCCAGTACTTTGATAACCTCTAACTTTGTGATTTGATCAGCTGCCTGAAAGAACTTTACCAGTATGATCACTCTAAATGGACATCTACATTAACTTATTCCCTTTCTATGATCTCTATTGACATTGCATGTTCTCTAAGTATAGCTTAACTTATCAAGCATGAATAACTCTGATTGACTGATATCAATATTAATTTATATACTAGCTCCTTTGACCCGTCAAAACAATGAATGTTTCTTCTATACATTGGAATCCAGGATGTACCTGAAGATGTGTACTTGAGAGGATCACTCTACAAGCTAATTGAAGAGTATGACTTCATAAACATTGTTCCTAACATATCAATGTGTGTTTCAATTTAAATATATTTGGGTTGGTGATAAATAAATGTTTAGTTAGCTGTAGAGTAAAAAATATGTGTCTAATACATAAGTCAAGCAGACACAAGCATGTCCATTCATGAAGAGAACTACTGACATTGAATCAGGTCTCAATGATGAGCTACTTCTCCTTACTACTTCAACTCTGTATGCTTACATCAAGTGGAAGTCTGATTAGACTCAAACAATAACTCTGTATGCTTACATCAAGTGGAAGTCTGATTAGACTCAAACAATAACTCTGTATGCTTACATCAAGTGGAAGTCTGATTAGACTCAAACAATAACTCTGTATGCTTACATCAAGTGGAAGTCTGATTAGACTCAAACAATAACTCTGTATGCTTACATCAAGTGGAAGTCTGATTAGACTCAAACAATAACTCTGTATGCTTACATCAAGTGGAAGTCTGATTAGACTCAAACAATAACTCTGTATGCTTACATCAAGTGGAAGTCTGATTAGACTCAAACAATAACTCTGTATGCTTACATCAAGTGGAAGTCTGATTAGACTCAAACAATAACTCTGTATGCTTACATCAAGTGGAAGTCTGATTAGACTCAAACAATAACTCTGTATGCTTACATCAAGTGGAAGTCTGATTAGACTCAAACAATAACTCTGTATGCTTACATCAAGTGGAAGTCTGATTAGACTCAAACAATAACTCTGTATGCTTACATCAAGTGGAAGTCTGATTAGACTCAAACAATAACTCTGTATGCTTACATCAAGTGGAAGTCTGATTAGACTCAAACAATAACTCTGTATGCTTACATCAAGTGGAAGTCTGATTAGACTCAAACAATAACTCTGTATGCTTACATCAAGTGGAAGTCTGATTAGACTCAAACAATAACTCTGTATGCTTACATCAAGTGGAAGTCTGATTAGACTCAAACAATAACTCTGTATGCTTACATCAAGTGGAAGTCTGATTAGACTCAAACAATAACTCTGTATGCTTACATCAAGTGGAAGTCTGATTAGACTCAAACAATAACTCTGTATGCTTACATAAAGTGGAAGTCTGATTAGATTCAAGCAATGTTTTTTTTTTCTAGTAATGTTTTGATTATAGGCCCGGCCTCAGTCCGCTAACTCAGCCTCGTTTTGGCTTTTCCATTTATTCTGGTCCATTTTGTAACCTGTGACAGAAACTACAAAACAAACTGATTCAGAAAATATTTACGGATTGAATGAACTTTGAACTAAGAGCTGAGGAAAAGAAAACACTTTCGCTAATAGTCATTTCCCCCTCCCCCAGTAAAATAACGCTTTAGCCTGGTGGGTAGAGGAGACTCATTGGAACATTATGAACTATTGAATTTCAAGGATTTACCATGATATTTTTCTGTATAATTTTTATGTAATCATGATATAATAAGATGTAACTATTTTTTTTAAATTGATGGGACTATTTTAACGCAATATAATGTTATGTGAAGTAACTATTTTGGTATAAATATCTATTATGATGTGACTGTTCTAGTGTAAATAGGTTGTAACTATTTTGATATTGTTCTGGCTAGTATCTTGGGTGTTATGCAAATCCACTACTATTTCATCAAGATTAGCCAAAGAACATCACAGTTAAGAATATAAACTAGATCAAGACTTTCTATTACTGTAAATGATGCATTTATTAACACTTGGGATGTCTGTCTCGTCTACTGATCCGTCGTTACTTATCTGTCTCTAATGCCGAACAACCTGTCTCTAAGCTATCACCATTGTCCGCATAGTCTACTACGTCATGTGTCTGTCTTTCTATGTAACTACTTTTACCGTCGCTAAATAAATACACAATATATTTATCTACCAAATCTAGCATACTCTCTAAGTAAACTAATACACAAGATCTAATCTCAAAGCTATGGGGATTTAACGTTTTGGTGTTAATAATAATATGACTATTTAACTATTTAAAGTAACCCTTAACATTAAGAATATAGTCATTAAATCGAGCTAAATGCTGCTATGTTGTAGTCCTGCTCTACTTGACCATTCCTCAACTTTCTCTTCAAAGAGCGCACCCTAGCAAGTGTTCAAGGGACATAAACAATACAACACAGCCAAGTGACTGCGATACATTGCATGAATTGTTCCGTTCACCAAGTGCTAGATAGCTGTTAGGGCTCGTAAATCTTCAGGGCACTAAGTGTATGCTGAACAAGGAGGCGGTACATTTCATTACAAGACGACTGCTTCATGTCATATGTTCAAACGGTGGCAACTTCGAACTCATTTGTTCTTATAGCGTTACATTTTTGTTTCTGTGAGGAATGTTCTGTGACCACATTGAAATAGTAGTTTCACATTTACACATAAAATTACACACACACACACATATGTACTAAACACTCACACCCTTACACTACTTTAAGAATGATAAAAACACATAAGTCTAATCACGTTACTTTTAGCTATAGATTTTACTGAAGAAATTCTTGATATAAAATATAAATAAGATCTAGATGTATAGAACATTTTTTTTACTAATCAACGAATAACAGAATCTAAATTCTATAAATCTATCTATAAATATACCAAAGCCCTTAGATGACTTATAAATAATTGAGTTATCACTAATTCTCCCAATTATGTTGACTTTGTAAAACTTAGAATTTTGAATCAGTTGTTACTTGTACCTTAGAAGCGAACCACTTTTTACGTCCAATCAGTGCTTTATCTTCCTATTCGTCTCAATAGGTTTGAAGGTTCAGTGCAAATGTTTAATTTAAATTTAGCGTGGAAAAAAAAACGGACTAGCACTCTTAGGCAACTGATTCAAATGTAAACACTTTTTATAAACCTTTTTCTTTTCCCCAAGATCTATCTGAACTATTTGTATGAACACATTTTGTGTATTGTTGAGATTGCTAATGAGGTATGAAATGTTATAAGCGTTGAATCAACATCAGATCTACAAGTGAAGAGCCAAAAGTGGGTATGTAGGACTTTTGTTTTTAGGTTAGGCAAAACGTAGTGCGGTACAGGTCTCAAGTAGTTCAGTTATAAACCTAAGTCAGTCTCTAGAATGTGTCTAGAATTTGAGTACCTGAACTGTCATGCAACTGTCTTCACTTTACATCAATTATAAAAGACCTGTCTTCATTTTACATCAATTATAAAAGACCTGTCTTCACTTCACATCAATTATAAAAGACCTGTCTTCACTTTACATCAATTATAAAAGACCTGTCTTCACTTTACATCAATTATAAAAGACCTGTCTTCACTTTACATCAATTATAAAAGACCTGTCTTCACTTTACATCAATTATAAAAGACATGTCTTCACTTTACATCAATTATAAAAGACATGTCTTCACTTTACATCAATTATAAAAGACCTGTCTTCACTTTACATCAATTATAAAAGACCTGTCTTCACTTTACATCAATTATAAAAGACCTGTCTTCACTTTACATCAGTTATAAAAGACCTGTCTTCACTTTACATCAATTATAAAAGACCTGTCATCATTTTACGTCAATTATAAAAGACCTGTCTTCACTTTACATCAATTATAAAGACCTGTCATCATTTTACGTCAATTATAAAAGACCTGTCTTCACTTTACATCAATTATAAAAGACCTGTCATCATTTTACGTCAATTATAAAAGACCTGTCTTCACTTTACATCAATTATAAAAGACCTGTCATCATTTTACGTCAATTATAAAAGACCTGTCTTCACTTGTCAATTGTCTTATTTTACGTACATTGTAATAGACCTGTCTTCATTTCACGTATATTACAACAGACATGTCTTCGTTTTACATACATTATAATAGACATGTCCTCATTGTATAAGTGTAATGCAGTTATCACCGTTTTATGCAAACTCAAATGAAGCTCAAGTTCCTGAACAGTTTGGCATTATAAATAAATGATGAAATAGATACTAACAATTGTGGCAATATATAAATGTAGAGATAGAAGACAGTGAGCTTAAAGACTGTATGATTGAGGCACTCCCTTCCATATTAGATGTATGAAATATATTCAAAGCTGGCAAATTTTATTACGGTAATGAACAGGTATATAAATATCTTTTTTTAAAGATTAAGACCAGACCAAGCTTCCGTAGAATGTTGAAACACCACATCGTCTGCTCCCGCAAAACAATAAGTTTCTTTGGCGGGAAAGGGAGGGTAGAATGATGAGTGTTTAACAATCAGTATAACATTTTTTCAACATAGTTTTTCCTTCAAGACATTTTGTTGAAATCGTTGGACAATAAACATCTTAACAAGTAATACAGAACAAAGGTATTGTTTTAATCAACTCCTTGAAATGAAACTGAGGCTAGTCTCTCAACTCCTTGAAATGAAACTGAGGCTAGTCTCTCATCTCCTTGAAATGAAACTGAGGCTAGTATCTCAACTCATTGAAATAAAACTGAGGCTTGTCTCTCAACTCATTGAAATAAAACTGAGGCTAGTCTCTCATCTCCTTGAAATGAAACTGAGGCTAGTATCTCAACTCATTGAAATAAAACTGAGGCTAGTCTCTCATCTCCTTGAAATGAAACTGAGGCTAGTCTCTCATCTCCTTGAAATGAAACTGAGGCTAGTATCTCAACTCATTGAAATAAAACTGAGGCTTGTCTCTCAACTCATTGAAATAAAACTGAGGCTTGTCTCTCAACTCATTGAAATAAAACTGAGGCTTGTCTCTCAACTCATTGAAATAAAACTGAGACTAGTCTCTCAACTCCTTGAAATGAAACTGAGGCAGATCTCTCAACTCCTTGAACTGAAACTGAGGATAGTATCTCAACTCATTGAAATAAAACTGAGGCTAGTCTCTCATCTCCTTGAAATGAAACTGAGGCTAGTCTCTCATCTCCTTGAAATGAAACTGAGGCTAGTATCTCAACTCATTGAAATAAAACTGAGGCTTGTCTCTCAACTCATTGAAATAAAACTGAGGCTTGTCTCTCAACTCATTGAAATAAAACTGAGGCTTGTCTCTCAACTCATTGAAATAAAACTGAGACTAGTCTCTCAACTCCTTGAAATGAAACTGAGGCTAGTCTCTCAACTCCTTGAACTGAAACTGAGGCTAGTCTCTCAACTCCTTGAAATAGACTGAGGCTAGTCTCTCAAATACTTGAAATGAAACTGAGGCTAGTCTCATCTCGTTGAAAGAAAAAAAAAGACCAACTCTATTACAGCTATAGTATTTTATGGATCTAGGCCATGTTTACAATGTTGACATGAGAAAAGATCGAAAGGATTTAGATCTAGATCTAATTTTAAGAACTAAACTTTGCACTTATATTTGTTTTTATTTCCACATCACAATACAAAATATAGTTTATTGATTTCATTATATTATAAAATTAACCTTCAAATTTGTGTTTCAAAAGCATTTAGATATCCCGATGCACATTCTTTCATTAGACATTACCAAATTGTTACACATTAACATATCTCTCTACTGAGTCTATTTCTAGGTCTAAAACTCTTATTGAACTCAAAAAATGATAACACTTCTTTTCGCAAAGATAGTTTTATGCTTTAACACATGAACATTTTAATTATAGTCCATTCATTTCATATTTTAATCAAATTAACATTCAAATTTTTTTTTCTAAAGCATTTTAATACATTCGTTCGCTGTTCGCTAAGGCTGCGTAGCCGTGTTGAGATAGGCCTATATTCATTCATGAAAAAAGGTCACGCATGCGCAGAGCAAAGCCTTTACGCAGCACAGAATGAACTCTATAAAAGCCAATTTTTAACTCTAGATTAGTCTAGATCTAAATCTATGTCTACCTCAAGATCTACTTTATACTTTAACACATGAACATACAAAATTAAGTCTATTCATTTCAAATTTTAATCAAATATATGTAGGCCTACAAGCAAATGTTTTAATTTGAAAAAATGGATTTAAGTAGATTATCTATTTTTATTTGATGGCTTCATTCATACTATTTTTACATTTACACATTCGCTTTATTTATTACATTATTATTTCGTTTAAATGTTTAAAAACACTCTCAGTGACTATATCGAAAGTAATACGCAAATAAAGACCCGCGGGTCGCGGGTAAAATATGTCTAGTATATATATATATATATATATTTATCTATATATTAGAGCTCGGCTATATTAGAAAATACTTTAGGAAAGCACGAGTTAACAATAGCTCGAGGGTTGAACGTTTTACTTTTCAAGTGTTTCAAAAAAGGACATGCGGGGGGGTGGGGAGCTTGCCTTGTAATAGTACTGCTAATGTGTACTAGCTATGTACAGCTGACATTAAATAACAACAAATATGTACTTGCCCTACTAGCTATGTACAGTTGACATTAAATAACAGCAAATATGTACTTGCCCTACTAGCTATGTACAGTTGACATTAAATAACAGCAAATATGTACTTGCCCTACTAGCTATGTACAGATGACATTAAATAACAGCAAATATGTACTTGCCCTACTAGCTATGTACAGTTGACATTAAATAACAGCAAATATGTACTTGCCCTACTAGCTATGTACAGTTGACATTAAATAACAACAAATATGTACTTGCCCTACTAGCTATGTACAGTTGACATTAAATAACAACAAATATGTACTTGCCCTACTAGCTATGTACAGTTGACATTAAATAACAACAAATATGTACTTGCCCTACTAGCTATGTACAGTTGACATTAAATAACAACAAATATGTACTTGCCCTACTAGCTATGTACAGTTGACATTAAATAACAACAAATATGTACTTGCCCTACTTGCTATGTCATTATCATTGGCCTCCTTCAGTTGTAGAACGACTATGGTTCTTCTCAGAGCACACTTCCTCGTGTGGCTGTGGAGCCCTATTTTGGAGAGACACTCCCGTCCACAGATTGCGCAGGTTAAGGTGGCTTTTGCTTCGGTGGTAGAGGAGCTGGCCATTTTTCGAATTGTGCGTTTTTCTTCCTGAGCTGAGACCCATGTACTTTCACTGTCCATAGCTTTCTTGGTCACTCTCTCTGCATCTGGTGCGGTCTAGAGCTATGTCTTCCCAATTATCAGTATTGATGTTCACTGATTTGAGGTCACGTTTTATTACATCTGTGTAACGGAGGTGGGGGCGACCAGTTTTTCTTGTGCCAGTCGCGAGTTGACCATAGAGGATGACTTTCGGGATGCGCTTGTCCTCCATCCGGCGAACATGTCCAAGCCAGCGCAAACCGCGTTGTCTGAGGGCTGTAAAGATGCTGGGAATACCTGATCGCGCAAGGATCTTAGTATTGCACACTTTTTCTTTCCATGTGACATTCAAGATCCTACGGAGACATCTCAAATGGAATGAGTTCAGTTTTCTCTCTTGCTTTGCGTAGGTGGTCCATGATTCATTGCCATACAGCAGTGTACTCATTACGCATGCCTTGTAGACTTCCATTTTGGTCACCGTAGTTAGCTTATGGTTTCCCAAACTCTTGGTCTAAGTCTAGCAAATGTCGAGGCAGCCTTCCCTATGCGTTTTTTCATCTCCTCTTCTAGAGACAGGTCATCTGTAATTGTGGATCCCAGATAGCAGAATTCGTTTACGGCGTCCAGCTTGTTATCGTCTATGAGGATGGAGGGTGGTGCTGTAGCAAGTGGTCCCATAACATTAACATTTGTTTTCTTCGCGCTAATAGTCAAGCCATATTCTTTACAGGCCTGAGAGAAGCGGGACATTAGTGACTGAAGTTCCTCTTCTGTGTGTGCCACTACCGCTGCGTCATCCGCGAATAGCATATCTCTTACGAGGGTGGCTCTGGTTTTAGTTTTGGCCCTCAGCAAATATGTACTTGCCCTACTAGCTATGTACAGTTGACATTAAATAACAACAAATATGTACTTGCCCTACTAGCTATGTACAGTTGACATTAAATAACAACAAATATGTACTTGCCCTACTAGCTATGTACATTTGACATTAAATAACAGCAAATATGTACTTGCCCTACTAGCTATTTACAGTTGACATTAAATAACAGCAAATATGTACTTGACCTACTAGCTATGTACAGTTGACATTAAATAACAACAAATATGTACTTGGCCTACTTGCTATGTACAGTTGACATTAAATAATAGCAAATATGTACTTGCCCTACTAGCTATGTACAGTTGACATTAAATAACAACAAATATGTACTTGCCCTACTAACTATGTACAGTTGACATTAAATAACAACAAATATGTACTTGCCCTACTAGCTATGTACAGTTGACATTAAATAACAACAAATATGTACTTGCCCTACTTGCTATGTACAGTTGACATTAAATAACAGCAAATATGTACTTGCCCTACTAGCTATGTACAGTTGACATTAAATAACAGCAAATATGTACTTGCCCTACTTGCTATGTACAGTTGACATTAAATAACAACAAATATGTACTTGCCCTACTAGCTATGTACAGTTGACATTAAATAACAACAAATATGTACTTGCCCTACTAGCTATGTACAGTTGACATTAAATAACAACAAATATGTACTTGCCCTACTTGCTATGTACAGTTGACATTAAATAACAACAAATATGTACTTGCCCTACTAGCTATGTACAGTTGACATTAAATAACAACAAATATGTACTTGCCCTACTTGCTATGTACAACTGACATTAAATAACAACAAATATGTACTTGCCCTACTTTCTATGTAAAGTTAATATCAGCAAATGTGTACTAGCTATGTACATTTACTTTCAGCAAATGTGTACTAGCTATTTACATTTAATTTCAGCTAATGGAGTAGTGGACACTGTGTAAAACTCTGCCTCGTGTCTTTTGGATGTAGGAAATTTTTATCTTAACCTTTACTGCACTGGTCATTTTCTTAAAAACCACATTTTCTCCCCAATTTGTTTTCTGTTGAATTTCTCAATTTGTGTTTCAATCTTACCGTAATCTCCAAGGTATTTTGTGTCTAGCTAATCTCTGGCCGAATGTGTCCAGCTAATCCCTAGCCAAATATGTCTAGCTAATCTCTAGCCAAATGTGCCAAGCTAATCTCTAGCCAAAAGTGTCCAGCTATAGATATCTATTTTCCTGAACATTTATTTATTCAACTCTTTTAGGAATGTGGAAATACCTGAAGACTAGAGTTTTCCCAGTGTGGCCAACGAGCTAGTAATTATTTTCCAACCATAACCAGCCACACTCAAATTTCTAGGGAAATTGTTAGAGCCGTTTTTAAGATCGGTGTCCACGTTCCACCCAGAAGGTTTTCACAAACCAGAAGTTTCCACGACGTTACTAGTTGAATAGAGGCATTGTAAAAAATATGTGATTAGAAAAAAATTCTAAGTCTTTGACTCATAATATATAAATCATTTTTTAAAGTTTGGTTGTACCTCAAACCTACCATACGATTAATTAATACTCTGTTTATTGTGGACTATTATTTTATTGTAAATAGGTGGTCATTACTTCTTGATATAAGCTATATCTTTTAAAATATTAGGTACAACAACAACAAATACATCAATATTTTTTATGCTTTAATTTTTTTTTAGTTTATATCTCTAATTGGCCATTTAAAAAGAAAAATGAAGCAAGTTCTTTAAAGTAAGCTCAGTCAACATTCTGACTTTGAATTCGAAGCCAACACGATAGTGATTGAACTCCAAGCTAACATTACACGGGAACAAATGAGTTTTAAAATCTCCAGAGGTCCTTAAGTCCTCCAATTGACCAATGCAATTGAAGTAACCAGCTGAGTAAGTTGAGCTCTCTAGTTAACGCTAGCCTGATTTCATCTTGGCCATCCAGACAGCTCAGAGTCCAGGGGGGTGTGTTGACTTGCCAACACTAACTCTGACCTACTCTGGTCAACAAGTGTCAGTCTTGATTGAATTACACTTTACTTCATGGTCAGTCCAACTGGACACCCTAATCTTGGACTTGGTGAAACTTTTTTTTTCCGTATTACTGAGTACGTAACATTCATTCCATTTAGTCTTTGTTAGTCTTTTAGGTTCTGAGTGTGTTTGTTAGTCTTTTAGGTCCTGAGTGTGTTTTTTGGTCTTTTAGATCCTTAGTGTGTTTGTTAGTGTTTTAGGTCCTGAGTGTGTTTGTTTGTCTTTTAGGTCATGAGTGTGTTTGTTTGTCTTTTAGGTCCTGAGTGTGTTTGTTAGTCTTCTAGGTCCTATGTGTGTTTGTTAGTCTTTTAGGTCCTGTGTGTGTTTGTTAGTCTTTTAGGTCCTGTGTGTGTTTTTTTAGTCTTTTAGATCCTGTGTTTATTTGTTTGTCTTTTAGGTCCTGAGTGTGTTTGTTAGTCTTTTAGGTCCTGAGTGTGTCTGTTAGTCTTCTAGGTCCTGTGTGTATTTGTTTGACTTTTAAGTCCTAAGTGTTTTTTGTTAGTCTTCTAGGTCCTGTGTGTGCTCGTTAGTAATCTAGGTCCTGTGTGTGCTTGTTAGTATTCTAGGTCCTTTGTGTGTTTGTTAGACTTTTAGACCCTTTGTGTTTGTTAGACTTCTAGGTCCTGAGTGTGTTTGTTAGTCTTCTAGGTCCTGTGTTTGTGTGTTTGTAAGTCTTCTAGGTTCTCTGTGTGTGTGTATGCTAGTCTCGTAAGTCATGCGTGTGTGTATGCTAGTCTTCTAAGTCCTGTGTGTGTATGTATGCTAGTCTTCTAAGTCCTGTTTGTGAGTACGTATGCTAGTCTTCTAAGTCCTGTGGGTGTGTATGCTAGTCTTCTAAGTCCTGTGTGTGTGTATGCTAGTCTTCTAAGTCCTGTGTGTGTGTATGCTAGTCTTCTAAGTCCTGTGTGTGTGTGTATGCTAGTCTTCTAAGTCCTGTGTGTGTATGCTAGTCTTCTAAGTCCTGTGTGTGTATGTATGCTAGTCTTCTAAGTCCTGTTTGTGTGTATGTATGCTAGTCTTCTAAGTCCTGTGTGTGTATGCTAGTCTTCTAAGTCCTGTGTGTGTGTGTATGATAGTCTTCTAAGTCCTGTGTGTGTGTGTATGCTACTCTTATAAGTCCTGTGTGTGTATGCTAGTCTTCTGTGTCCTGTGTGTGTCTGTGTGTATGCTAGTCTTCTAAGTCCTGTGCGTGTGTGTATGCTAGTCTTCTAAGTCCTGTGTGTGTATGTATGCTAGTCTTCTAAGTCCTGTTTGTGTGTATGTATGCTAGTCTTCTAAGTCCTGTGTGTGTATGCTAGTATTCTAAGTCCTGTGGGTGTGTATGCTAGTCTTCTAAGTCCTGTGTGTGTGTATGCTAGTCTTCTAAGTCCTGTGTGTGTGTGTATGCTAGTCTTCTAAGTCCTGTGTGTGTATGCTAGTCTTCTAAGTCCTGTGTGTGTATGTATGCTAGTCTTCTAAGTCCTGTTTGTGTGTATGTATGCTAGTCTTCTAAGTCCTGTGTGTGTATGCTAGTCTTCTAAGTCGTGTGTGTGTGAGTATGCTAGTCTTCTAAGTCCTGTGTGTGTATGCTAGTCTTCTAAGTCCTGTGTGTGTAATTTAGTCTTCTAAGTCATTTGTGTGTGTATGTGTGCTAGTCTTCTAAGTCCTGTGTGTGTGTGTATGATAGTCTTCTAAGTCCTGTGTGTGTGTGTATGCTACTCTTATAAGTCCTGTGTGTGTATGCTAGTCTTCTGTGTCCTGTGTGTGTGTGTGTGTATGCTAGTCTTCTAAGTCCTGTGCGTGTGTGTATGCTAGTCTTCTAAGTCCTGTGTGTGTGTGTATGCTAGTCTTCTAAGTCCTGTGTGTGTATGCTAGTCTTCTAAGTCCTGTGTGTATGCTAGTCTTCTAAGTCCTGTGTGTGTAATTTAGTCTTCTAAGTCCTGTGTGTGTGTATTTTGGTGATTGATAGTTTGTAACTCTTAGCTCCTGATAGTCACGTGCTTAATATATTGAAATCTGCCTTTTTACCTGATTGACTGGACCACTTCGGGGATTGAGTCCTAACGGGCCATGTTTCCACACAAACTATTTCTGTAACCTTCTTTTATTTGTTGATATAATGCAATCAGAGCTGAGTTTCTTAAGGTTTGTAACTCTATTATTCAGTACTCAAGTAGAGGTGTGCGTAGGCTTATTCTACTACAAACTTTGGTTCTAAGCATTCCATGAACAGTTTATAAAATGTCTTGCCAGACGTCATGATTTGTTCTTTGTCTTTTATTTTTCGGGGGGGGGGGGGGCATATGGCATATGTTAGAAACATGAAACAAGCCAATTAACAAGTTTAATCGCCAATTAGCATCATCAACCTAATTAACATTTGTAATATATGGCATTCGTGTTACCACAACATATTAAAATTCTATATTTAAAAAAAATAAATCTTGTAGCGATGTGTAGGTACATCTATATGTTGCCTTGCCTACCCCCCGCCTCTTCTAGTTCAACTTACCGATACATCGCATTCTGAGTCACTGGTAAGTCACAATCTTTGTACGGGCAGTGAAGACTAAACATTTGGGGTCTCCTGGTTAGGGACCATTTATGGAAAAAAAAGATCTGTTGAAATATCGAAAGTACTCTAGCGAGGTCTGACCACGAGTTGAGAGTCACTGTCCACTCCACACTGTGATCTCATTCAGGGGAGTTGCTCCTAGACGATGTTTAATAAACACTGTCATTCTAGACTGGTCAGAAGTGGGGCCAACAAACTGTACGATTAAAATGAACATCTCTAGGAACAGAAATACAAATAAATAATTGCCAATACACACAGACAACACACACATACACACATCAGGGGAGCTCTATCGGTAGATCCTAACTGGCCACTGACGTCAGCTTGTATAGAACTGATTCTCTGGCCAATAGAAAACACTGCAATGTTGTACATGAGACCATAATTACGTGCATAGAAAGCTGAGATTTGACACGGAGTCTAGTGTGGTGCAAACTTGGGATTTTCGGGGTTTTTATTTTACATAATGCTTGGGGCAAGCTTGGGGTTTACAATTTTTGAATGTCCCGAGAGGGAAAAAAAGGAAATATATTATCAAAGAAAAAAAAATAGATGATGTGTTAAAAGTTTTAAAGCGTAAAAAAAAAAGTTGTTTCTTTTATTTTATAAAAATGAAGATTTGCAAAATGTTTAGGCTGTGAAATCGTTAAGTTCTTTCATTTGTCTCTAACTTTATGAACAACTAGTAGAGGACGTTCTGAATAACAGATTTGTCCGTATACTGACCGCTACTCTAGCTGGGTACATACTTAGTACAAAGAGTTAGTATAAAGTATTCTATATAGTAACATGCTATCTGTTTAGTTGTAAATTACATTTCAACTTTCTAATCATTAATTTATTTAGTGCATTTAAATGAATCTATTTGTGTATTTGCAATGACTTATTAACGAAATGTCTTGTACATTCAAAGAAATAGAAGGAAAGCTGAAAGTCTAGTGCCACATATCCACACATTCGTTGGCAATACTATTGTCTTCAGTTTCTTAGTTATCTACATTGACTGATACTTTTGTAACGATTGATAATAATCTGTTTATTTAAGATGATTGTGTACAGTTATTTTCTGAATAAAATAGAAAAAGCACCAAGAAATAATGACAGATTAAAAGGATAACAAAAATATTTATTAAGAAACAAAATGGTAGTTTTCTAACACAAACTTGAGACTGCCCTAATGGGTCAGTCGTACAATTTCAACATTGTTCAATGATAATCCAAGCCACGTTTCCATTGACATTAAGTCTACACAATCTTTTATCTCAAGTTAGAAACTGTTCGTTAAAGGAAAATGTCCTGATGTTGAGCACTAGTCTAACTCAATACTAGCAGTAGAAACCAAGTGACTGGTCCACCCTGGCCTTCCTGTCTTTGTTTCTCTTGACCTACATTCAGTTGGCGTCATGTCCAGATGTCTGGTTCAAATCTTCCGGCTAATGCTTAGGTCAGACTTCACACAGAATATTTAGTAGGACTAAACCTGAGCAAGGCTCTTAGGTCGTAGATCTTTTTTTATGTTCGTTCTGAGAGAAATCTAGTGACTAGAACAGACTTCTAGAGACTTCACATTACAGTTGGACACATAAAGACAAGATTTTACATTAGAAGAAGATATACAAGATAGAAATAAAAGATTAGAGATATACAAGATAGAAATAAAAGATTAGAGATATACCAGATAGAAGTAAAAGATTAGAGATATACAAGATAGAAATAAAAGATTAGAGATATACAAGATAGAAATAAAAGATTAGAGATATACAAGATAGAAATAAAAGATTAGAGATATACAAGATAGAAATAAAAGATTAGAGATATACAAGATAGAAATAAAAGATTAGAGATATACAAGATAGAAATAAAAGATTAGAGATATACAAGATAGAAATAAAAGATTAGAGATATACAAGATAGAAATAAAAGATTAGAGATATACAAGATAGAAATAAAAGAGATGACTGGTACTATGTAAAACAATAGACTGGTACTGTGTAAAACAAATGATTGGTACTATGTAAAACAATAGACTGGTACTGTGTAAAACAAATGATTAGTACTATGTAAAACAATAGACTGGTACTGTGTAAAACAATAGACTGGTATTGTGTAAAACAAATGATTGGTATGTGTGAAACTATAGACTGGTACTAAAAAACTATTTATGTTCAATTGCATTTTGAATGATAATGAACACTCGGACTATTATTTGAACGTCTGTGTTCTGTGATTGGTGGGACAGAAAATGTTTGCATCCAGGAAATAGAAAGCTTGAGTTCTAAAACACATTTTGAAGGTAGAATCAAATCTTAGGACAATGTTTGCCATCAGTGATGAGGCCAGTGAAACACAAGCATCATCTTTAATCTTATTTCCTTAGTCATATATTAAATATCATCTCCTTAGTTATATATTAAATATCATCTCCTTAGTTATATATTAAATATCAATCCCTTAGTTATATATTAAATATCATCTCCTTAGTTATATATTAAATATCATCTCCTTAGTTATATATTAAATATCATTCCCTTAGTTATATATTAAATATCATCTCTTTAGTTATATATTAAATATCATCTCTTTAGTTATATATTAAATATCATTCCCTTAGTTATATATTAAATATCATCTCCTTAGTTATATATTAAATATCATCTCCTTAGTTATATATTAAATATCATTCCCATAGTTATATATTAAATATCATTCCCTTAGTCATATATTAAATATCATCTCCTTAGTTATATATTAAATATCATTCCCTTAGTTATATATTAAATATCATCTCCTTAGTTATATATTAAATATCATTCCCTTAGTCATATATTAAGTATCATCTCCTTAGTTATATATTAAATATCATTCCCTTAGTTATATATTAAATATCATCTCTTTAGTTATATATTAAATATCATCTCCTTAGTTATATATAAAATATCATTCCCTTAGTTATATATTAAATATCATCTCCTTAGTTATATATTAAATATCATCTCCTTAGTTATATATTAAATATCATTCCCTTAGTTATATATTAAATATCATTCCCTTAGTCATATATTAAATATCATCTCCTTAGTTATATATTAAATATCATTCCCTTAGTTATATATTAAATATCATCTCCTTAGTTATATATTAAATATCATTCCCTTTGTCATATATTAAATATCATCTCCTTTGTTATATATTAAATATCATTCCCTTAGTTATATATTAAATATCATCTCCTTAGTTCTATATAAAATATCATTCCCTTAGTTATATATTAAATATCATTCCCTTAGTTATATATTAAATATCATCTCCTTAGTTATATATTAAATATCATTCCCTTAGTCTAACTTGTACATGTTTAAATGTTTTCATCCTAGTCTTGCATTTGGTCACCCCCTAGTGACACAAAAACATCTTTCTCTAACAATTCTCTAACAGTCATATTAGAAACACATGTTCCCACATTGCTATAGCCACACACAAAAACATCTTTCTCTAACAATTCTCTAACAGTCATATCAGAAACACATGTTCCCACATTGCTATAGCCACACACAAAAACATCTTTCTCTAACAATTCTCTAACAGTCATATTAGAAACACATGTTCCCACATTGCTATAGCCACACACAAAAATATGTTCTAGCTACATTCAGCCACATCTAGCATTACCTATCTGCCTTCAGCCACATCTAGCATGTTCTATTAACCTTCAGCCACATCTAGCATGTTCTATTAACCTTCAGCCACATTTAGCATGATCTAGCAGCTTTCAACCACATCTAGCATGATCTAGAAACTTTCAACCACATCTAGCATGTTCTAACATACTTCAGCTACATCTAGCATGTTCCAGCAAGTTTCAACTACATCTAGAATGTTCTTGCAGCAACTTTCAGCCACATCTAGCATTATCTAGCAGTTTTCAACCACATCTAGCATGATCTAGCAGCTTTCAACCACATCTAGCATCTTCTAGCAACTTTCAACCACACCTACCATGTTCTAGCAACTTTCAACCACATCTAGCATATTCTAATATACTTCAGATACATCTAGCATATTATGGCAATTTTTCAAGACTCATCTCAACATGTACTGACAATATTCAGCCATAAATCTAGACATATATGCAGCTTTGCGCCATTTATCTAGATCTAGACATATACTGTCAGCTATGCACCATTCATCTAGACCTAGACATATACCATCAGCTATGCACCATTCATCTAGACCTAGACATATACCGTCAGCTATGCACCATTCATCTAGACCTAGACATATACCGTCAGCTATGCACCAGTCATCTAGATCTAGACTCACTGTACCTTATCTCTGCTACCAAAACTATTTTGAAAAAGATCTAAACTAGCAGCTAATCATCTCTTTTTTTCTACATAAAAAAATCATTAAGTCTTTGGGGAGTTCAAAAACACACCATTACGAAATCCAGAGTTTGATTTCAAAACGAAATGAGTTCTTTGTTCTGTTTCTGTCTTGATACGTTCATTGAAGCTCATTGACTTCAATCTTCATATGTTCATTGACTTCAATCTTCATATGTTCATTGACTTCAAACTTCATATGTTCATTGACTTCAAACTTCATATGTTCATTGACTTCAATCTTCATATGTTCATTGACTTCAATCTTCATATGTTCATTGACTTCAATCTTCATATGTTCATTGACTTCAAACTTCATATGTTCATTGACTTCAAACTTCATATGTTCATTGACTTCAATCTTCATATGTTCATTGACTTCAAACTTCATATGTTCATTGACTTCAAACTTCATATGTTCATTGACTTCAAACTTCATATGTTCATTGACTTCAAACTTCATATGTTCATTGACTTCAAACTTCATATGTTCATTGACTTCAAACTTCATATGTTCATTGACTTCAAACTTCATATGTTCATTGACTTCAAACTTCATATGTTCATTGACTTCAAACTTCATATGTTCATTGAGAGAGAGAGAGAGCGAAAGAGGATGGGTGGATAGATATAGGATAGATAGATAGATAGATAGATAGATAGATAGATAGATATACAATACATGGGCGTAGCCAGGGGGAGGTTTGGGTTTCAACCCCCCCCCGAAATGATATCCCCCCCCTTACGGAATTTAGTGACTGATTTTTTGCTTTGATTTTGGTTATTTTAGGTGAGATTTTAAAAACCTTAAACCATCACTTGCCCCAGCACAGTTAAGGGTTTTTGAGTTTAAAACCCCCTATCAGGGGGGTTTGACTTTAAACCCCCTACTAGGGGTCTTAGTAGTTAAATCCCCCTCTTCTATATATCAAAACCAAAAATAAAATGCAAACGACCATCCCCAAATTCGAAGAGCACAGTTAATTAAGTATTTGATTTTAAAACTCCCTCTAAAATTTACGATAAACCCCCTCTTCAAAAAGCAAATTACACACTCAAAATTCCATGAGCGTAGCTAAATGGGTTTTGACTCAGTTTTTAATTTAATCCCCCCTACAGCGGGGTTTGAAGGTAAAAAATGCCCCTTTAATATCAAAAACATACACTTAAAATTCTATGAGTGTAGTCAAAGGGGTTTTGAGTTTAAACTTCTCTCCAGCGGAGTTTGAAGCTAAAAAAATACATCTTCAATGTAAAAAAAAAAAAGCAAATTACACACTCAAAATGCTATGAGCGTTGCCAAAAGTTTTTTTTGAGTTTAAACCCTCCTTCAGAGTGGCTTGATGCTAAAAAATACCTCTTCAATATAAAAAAAGCAAATTACACACTAAAATTATTAAATCGTAGCCAAGCCAATTGGGGGTTTTGAGTTTAAACACCTCTCCTACAGATGATTTTTTTTTAAAGTTTAAAACCCCTCCAGATGGTTTTGAGTTTAAAATCTCCTTACAGAGCGTTTTGAGGTGGAAAACCTCTATCTTCATATAGTATTCTAAAGCAAACTACAGTTTCCAAATTCTATGACTGTAGCTTAATGGGGTTTTGAATTAAAAAAAAAAACTCAAGACATTTTTAAGTTTAAAACCCCCAACAGATGATTTTGACGATAAAACGTCCTTATAAAATCTAAAGCAAACTACAGTCACCTAATTCCAAAAGCGTATTCAAGTGAGTTTACACATTTCTACCAGTGGCGGGGCTCCATTAATAAGGAGCAGTGAATAGTCATCTGCCGAAATTGAAAAACACTAAATGTGGCTTAAAAAAGATGGCTTAGACAGATTTTAGGAGTCAGTTATAGAGATCGGGTCTAAATCAAGGAAATCCTATGCCGAACTGGGAGTCGACCCCTTATTAAGATTGTGACAGAGCGTCGCATGAGGTTTGCGGAACATGTTCTCCGACAAAATGAATTACGCATAATAAGAGTTGCGATGACATCCTAGTACAACTGGGCGCTACACATTTATGGAGGTCCTCAGAGCAGATGGGAAGAGGCTTCAGACATTACCAGTGACAGATTTTTGTGGAAGCATCTTGACGGAAAATGCGCCGAACGGCACGAATAGCACATTAGGTTTTTGAAATAAAACTTTTTAATAGCAGGAAAATGCACTGTAGATACCTCAGAATATGTATTTTGTTGGCTTTCAATACCAGAAATAGTGCTTGGCTTCGCCCCGCGCTGGGGGAGTTGATAGCGCTCCCTTAGACCCCTTTGCTGACAAATTCGGGGTGTCTACAATTTTTTTCACTAACTCCAGGAAGAACCTATTTTAGGGCACAATAAACGTCTTCCGAAAGAATGAAGGGTCAGAATGTAATACAAATTATGTACACACACACACATACATACATATACATTTTTTTCGCGAAGGGGGGGGGGGCGGGCTGGGTAGAACAACCCCCCCCCCCCGAAAAAAATCCTGGCTACGCCCATGATACAATAGATAGATAGATAGATATACAATAGATAGATAGATAGACTATAGATAGGTATACTATAGATAGATAGATAGATTCACTACATCAATACCAACTTGAAGAGACTACTTTAACAACTGTGTTACAGCGAACTTTGAACTTGGTTTGGAAAATCTAATATTATTTTGTTGGGTTCTAAATCGGATTAACTTTTTTTAGGGTTGAAATTAATAGGGAAGATCGATTTTCTTTCTGAATGTCTTGTCACAAACTATTAGTGTAGAGCTTCAGATTTAGTCTGTATTTAGATCAGATTTAGCTTGGGGGATAGACATTTGTATTTTTGTATACATGTACGCTCTATTTTTGAGGATAGACTTGATTCATATTTACTAGACACTATATAGATACTATGTAGATACTAAATAGAACACTAACACTCATGACATGGGCGTAGCCAGAATTATTTGGGCAGGGGGGTTCCTTTGCACACACACACACACACACATGCATCATATACATATATACACACGTAATTCCTTTTCATTATTTCTAGTCCCTTCATTTTGTTTTGGACGTACTTTGAAGCGGTCTCTTTCTTGAGTCCCCCCCCCCCTGCCTTGTCAGCTAGGAGCTATGGGGGAGCGGGGTACGGGACGGAGCTAAACATTATTTCCTGTAGTTGAAACTTTAAAAAATGTACATTCTGAGGTGTCTACGGTACAATATTCTGCTACTCTTCTATTGACTAAACTGTAGGTCAAATATTTCTATTCAATGCACTTTGTAAATGGAGCTACTAGTAGACAAAAACAAATCAGTGTGTGAATTTTTTTTTTTGGGATAGGATAGACCCTCAAGTGACAATAGTTTGCTTTAGTTGTTTTTCTTTAAATCTTTTGCTTAACTTCTCGTAAATCTATCTTATTAAGTGGTTCCACCAACTTGCAGAAAAACTCCATTGCTAGGCTCCACAAAGGTAACTCTAGTTTTGCTTTAGTTTTTTTTTTTTATTGGAAGGCGGGAAGAAAGAGCTAATGACAAATCCCATTTGGGCTACACTCATTGAATGAAATGGCTGTAGCTTAGCTTTGGTTTGAATGCAATGGGTATTTTAACATGAACCTGACCCACTCCCTATGGCTACGGTTATAGAGTCTGGTGACTAGTTATCCTTCAGTTTATTATTGGAAAAGGAGAGAGGGGGGGGGTGTACTGAAAACACATTTTGAGCTACTCCCTTCTGTAATTTACTGACTTTAGATTTACTTTTTTTTTTAATTGGAATGGAAATTGAACATCAAAACTCCCTAGGATTATTGCCTTTCTTTAGTGGGGGTGATCAAATTAAACTAATGTTAGTCATTTACATTTAGCATTCAATGTTCAGAAATGTAAGGCTATGCTGTATTTTAGAAGTATATAAGAGACGGACCTTACCTATATAGATCATTAAATTAACTGTACACAAATTAAAGATGGGATGCCAGTCTCAGTGAGTCCTGCAAAGTTGATCATGATGAGAATTGGATAATTCTGGGTGACTTTTGTGAATGTGTTTTATACATGTATTTGTCAGTGTCATAGTGTCTGTTTCCTCGTGTGTGTGCCCTCATTGTCTGTGACATAATGTCTGTCATAATATTTGTCGTAATGTCTGATGGCTCGCGGGGTCGCCCGTTGTTATTGGGATTTAAATTTTATTGTCATATTGCTCATAAAAATGCAAATTACTAAGACAATTAGTCTCGATGAGGAAATAATACTACTTAATTAGAAATGTGTGTCCAGCAATTTGTTTTGTATCACTTGATAAACTTGTTACTTTTGATAAATTGTTTCTTTTATGAGCAAACTTTTAAGCTGCGAACAATTTCAATCTATAGGTCTTTGACCAATACATAGAAATGAAATATGGCTAAAATTATTTGGTTTACTAAAGTCTTGTATACACAATTCTTGACAAACAAAAGCGTTCTCTTTTCCTTAATGTTCAGTCTCGCGGATCCGCTCTAGGAGTAATATTAAGATCTAAACAAGGTTACAAAGACAGTTTGTGTGGAAACACAAACTCAAAATCGGCCCCCAAAGTGGTCCATCCAGGCAGACTTCAATATTTTCAGAAAGAACATCCGAATGAAATTATATCAAAGACAAATGAGAGATAAGAATGGAGAAAGAAGGTTGACAGATCTTGTGTAGTGCCCTAACGGTCCAGCAGATCAAAGGATAGGTGAAAGTGAATGTAAACTTAGATGTGAACCTGGCCTAACTAGTTCCCCTTTCAGACCTTGTGGTCTATAGGGCAGATGATGTAAAGTTCATCTGTTTTTGTGGCCTACGGTTAACGAGGGTATCATGTAGCCAGCACAACTACCAACCGCCTTTACTTTTCCTCAACCAATGTCAGGTACCCATTAGAGCTGGGTGGACTCAGAGGCGCCCAAAGATTCCAAAGTTGAAAATCCCAGTGTTCACCAGGATTCGAACCCGGGACCCACGGTTCGGAAGCCAAGCGCGTTACCGCTCAACTACCGCGCCTCTCCTGGCCTAACTGAAGTCTTATAATTGATGTAATTGTTTTGAAAAGGCTCATCTCTTATTCGAATGCTAATAAAAAAAAACAAAAAAAAAAACAAAAAAAATATATAATGTTAATAAAAAAATAAACACGAAAATGAAGTTTACAAGATTAGTATTCGTTTTAATTTAGGTCTAACTTATAATGCATACTAATTAGCTTTTTCTCTTAAAAAAAACTGCTTGCATAACTGATTTTAAAAATTAGATTTTTCGCTTTCAGAAAAAAAAAATTTGCCGTTGCATCAGAACTTTGAATGGTCTAAAATGTTGTGATGTCGGATTTTCACTATCTTTTTTAGTTTACGAGATCTAAACGGGACGGACGGACAGACATTTCGCACAAAACTAATAGCGTCTTTTCCCCTTTCGGGGGCCGCTAAAAAATGAGCAGAGGTTAGAGGTTATGACACTTCTGGTAAATTTTCAACATTTTTGTTTATATTACTTCTGAGAAAACAAGTTCTTGCTATTGAACATTGATTGACTATACACAAGTTTCATTAAGATCTGATAGTATTAAAATAAACTGATATTTCAAGAAACTCCAATTCAAACATACACGTCTTGACTTTTTCATGTCTCTAGTCTATCTTTTCACATTTGCATTACGTTAAACCCTTTTGTAATTTCATCATCCTCACTAAATAGCCACCAACTTATCGCTTAACCTCTCTTTAACATCACCTAGGAAACATACTCGCGCGCAATCCATTACAAAATATTCAAGGTTTGAGTAGATTTTTCTGTAAAAAACAAAGCCAGCAAAGTGGAAAAGCGGCACACACAAAAAAGAGAAGAATAAACCTCTGTATGAGACAGACTCTAAGGACTAAAACACTGTATGAGACAGATGCTAAAGACTAGAATGCTGTATGAGACAGACTCTAAAGACTAAAACGCTGTTTGAGACAGACTCTAAAGACTAGAATGCTGTATGAGACAGACTCTAAAGACTAGAATGCTGCATGAGACAGACTCTAAAGACTAGAATGCTGTATGAGACAGACTCTAAAGTCTAGAATGCTATATGAGACAGACTCTAAAGACTAAAACGCTGTTTGAGACAGATGCTAAGGACTGCATGAGCAGATTTTGCGAATATATTCAACCCTTGTTGTATTTGTTCAGGGTCGGATTAGTAGTGTTTGAGAACCAATGAATTTCCCAACCCCTTCGATTCCATGAATTTTGTCTGAAGACGTTTCGCTGATATCATCTCACTGTGTATTGCTACAAGTTTCTTGTAGACGCGAGAATGGCGAGAATAGTTTCTTTGTAGCTGGTTGGCTGGTCGTGGGACATTGTGCTTTTAGATTGTGGACACAATGATACGAGGCAATGACATTTAATGAACCAAGTTCTTTTTGTATGGTCATGTTGAGGGATTATTTACAGCACAAAGGTTGACCACGTTAGTCAACACAGTCCAATGACAGGAAGTAAGCAATGAGATCTAGGTAGTGCTGGTCTGCTTACTTCAAGCCTGGAGCCTAAAGCTGTTGTCAGTCTGATCACATGATCTCTCGCTAGTTTGATTTTGGCATGACAATTACAATAATCACTAGTTTTTGAAACCTTATATTAATTACATTTATTTTTATACAGACAAAGAGTAAATAAGCCTTGAAGTATTGAAAGGTATAATAATTTTAGCTTTTATAAAGCGCTACTTTCATGCTTATAACATGCTCATGCTCATAGCACTATGGTCCAATCTCATTTGTGGACTAGTGGGAGGAGGGGGTATCTGGGAGAAGGTTTTCAGTGCTGCCTTTAGGCGCTTAGTAAATACAACTATACTCGAGTTGGGTGTCGAACCTCGAGCCAAGCCAGGTTCAAGCGTACTTACTTAGCCTCTTGACCACGTTTCCCACGCAGTAATTATGTGGTTGATTTCCCTTAAAGAATCTTTGTAGATTTGTTTTTAAAGTATTTTTTTGTATTTTCTTATTTGTCTTTTTTTCTCGTGCTGGTTTCTTGATATCAACTCTGTTGATGTTTGTGTACACTTCAGAGACTTCGTTGATGTTTGTGGACACTTCAGAGACTTTGTTGATGTTTGTGGACACTTCAGAGACTTATTACGTTGATATGTTGATGTTTGTGGACACTTCAGAGACTTATTACGTTGATATGTTGATGTTTGTGGACACTTTAGAGCAGCGGTTCTCAACCTTTCATGCTCGGCGACCCCTTTTTACAATCCACCACTCTGCCGCGACCCCTCCCCCCCCCACACACATACAGCAATAGATGCTTAGACAATAACAATCCATTTTTTCGATGGCCTTTGGCGACCCCTGGCAAATCGTCAATCGAACCCCAAGGGGGTCGCGACCCACAGGTTGAGAACCCCTGCTTTAGAGACTTATTATGTTGATATGTTGATGTTTGTGGACAGTTCAGAGACTTATTATGTTGATATGTTGATGTTTGTGGAGACTTCAGAAACTTATTACGTTGATATGTTGATGTTTGTGGAGACTTCAGAAACTTATTACGTTGATATGTTGATGTTTGTGGACACTTCAGAGACTTATTATGTTGATATGTTGATGTTTGTGGACACTTCAGAGACTTATTACGTTGATATGTTGATGTTTGTGGACACTTCAGAGACTTATTATGTTGATATGTTGATGTTTGTGGACACTTCAGAGACTTATTATGTTGATATGTTGATGTTTGTGGACACTTCAGAGACTTATTATGTTGATATGTTGATGTTTGTGGACACTTCAGAGATTTATTACGTTGATATGTTGATGTTTGTGGACACTTCAGAGACTTATTATGTTAATATGTTGATGTTTGTGGACACTTCAAAGACTTATTATGTTGATATGTTGATGTTTGTGGACACTTTAGAGCAGCGGTTCTCAACCTTTTAGGCTCGGCGACCCCTTTTTACAATCCACCACACTGCCGCGACCCCCCCCCCACACACACACACATACAGCAATAGATGCATAGACACTTCAGCGACTTAATATGTTGATGTTTGTGGACACTTCAGAGACTTATTATGTTGATATGTTGACTTTCATCCTTCTTTCAAACCATCCCCTCCCCCTCTCCTGAACCGACAAGACAGAACTTAATGAAAGGAACATGTGTGACATCGTTTCATCCACTAATAATCCTTCATCAAATAAACACGGATATTTATAGATGTTGTTTGTTAAGTTTGATGGAGTTAATTTGGCCAGAAGGGAGGTTACCAGAAGGAGAAGCGGTCGAGGTGGGTAGAACGACAAAGCCATATAATACTTTGACAGTGTTGGTGTGGAGAGAAGAGTGAATAGCCCCCACCTGGGTATAACACTTCTAAGATAGGTGTACTATGTAGACATTTCAAATAACAAAACAAACTTTCACAAGGCGACCAGTTGATTATTTGTCTGGACATTGTTGGTGTCTTCTCAAGATTCAAGTTTATTTTAAGAAAGAATGTTTTCTCTCTCTCGGTAACTTCCCTCTTCCTTTTTCCTTTTGACTACAAAACTTTCTGTTCGCGTCTTCTGGCAGGAACCAGCAGGAGGGAAATGTGAAGGGGAGAGGTGGCTACGTAAAACGTATATATCAGCTTTATTACAAAACCTGTTGTGTATTTTTAACTGTGTGAAGTTTTACCGAGAGTGGGCTCACGTGCTGTACTCCAAGACTCGATCTCATGTCTAAATGCGCTCGTTACCTACCTGGCTCATCAAACACAATCTGGTGTCATTAGGAAGTCCTTTTTATTTAGAGTCCAGATACCATTCTAACCAAGTTAAATTTCAGCCTTGAAAGGCTTTAGTTATAAACAAACAAGAGTATAAAGGTATAGTAATGTGTAGTACACTAACGTTATCATAATACTGGAATGTAGTAGATTAGCTTCTTTAGTCACACTAGAAGATGAAAAGGGAATAATTTGTCTCTCGGGACGTAAAATGCCACAGTATAGTACACAATGTTATACAGTTGTATATAATGGTGTAGCATAATTTATAATAGTACAGAATAGTTTAGTACCAGTTTAGCATAATATAGTACAGAACCAAATAGTTGAATCATAAGAAGAGTATAGTACAGAATAATATAGAATAGTATAGTATTGTTTGATATAGAATAATATAGCATAGAATAGTTTAGTAGAGTAAATAACAGTATGAAATAATATAGAATATGTCTAGTGGGCCTATAGGAACTAGGAGGATAAAACCTTTACAATCTCTGCTCAGTGCGAATAGAATATTTCTTTTCTGTATATATCTCTTCTGCATCTTGGAATCCTGCGTAGAATGAAATGATCTTTGACTATAACGTCCTCTCTACGTTTACTTAAACCAACTTGCTAGATTTTGTTTTTTTGGAAACGGGAAAGCAGAGGTGTTATTTTTTTTTTCTTTCACAAAATCTTTTTTTGATGTAGGAACGCAGTGCAGGCTTCATTCTAATGAGGAAGTAAGAAAAACATTGAGGCCAAGACTGTTGGGTAACAGATCGTCTATCCGTTGACTTCTTCCCACCTTTTCCTGTTGGCTGTATTGACGAGTACCGAATGACCCTGCGTGTTCTAGAGTTACCTGCTGGTAAGAATGATGTTTCTAGCGATGTGTCTCCTAAAGGTGCTGCTGTTACCAAGGTGGGGAAATGGTGAAGAAGTGATTAGTTCACTACTCCAGCTGCTGTCACTGACATTGTGATGTTTACAGGAAGGGAAAGATCGGTGTATTGACGGGGCGGGGGGGGGGGTGGAGATCAACTGCATTTGTTTTGATATGTTTACATGTCATCTTATTCCTGTGTCTTCTTTCAGGCTTTAGCTACCTATCATTTTATCCTTGTGATGTTGTGGCTACATATGCTGTGGCTACATATGCTGTGAAATATGCTGTGGGATATGCTGTGGGATGCTATGGCTTATTGTAGGCCTATGTTTCAGTTCAATGGGCTGGCGACAGATTAGATTGTACTTTGAGGGAGAGATGAAGGAAGGCTGTTTGAATGAGACATTGATAGAAAGGTTCTAAAAGAAAGCCAGCTGAATGACAGCGACGGAGGAAGCGATATAGTGATAAATTAATAGAAGCAGAATTTGAGCAAGGATTCATTGATTTATTGCTTGATGCACATCTCAATATGGAAATAAAACAATACAGAACAAATAAAACAAAATCGATTGAAATAGGAATATGTATGTGTTTTTATATTACTTTTAAACACTTATTCGTTTCGCGTTAATAAAAAAAAACAAGATTACAAAGAGAGTTTGTGTTACACCGTCGAAGTCGGATCCCTGTCGGATCTGCATATTCGCAAATAATATTCAAGAGGTGATTTAATTTTGATGTAAAATGTTTTACACGTTTCGGATGTTCCTTCAGAGTTGAAGATAAACCTCCAAACCTCCCGCAGGACGACGGGGGATGGGAGCGGGCAGGGTTTGAACCCTGGGCCATCCATAAATCTGAACGACAGTCCAGCGCGCAAACCGCACGACCAGGCAGCCATCCGATGGTCAAAAGTAATAATGTTTCAAAGATTCATTTGCCGTAAATTTAAATTTAAATTTAATAAAAAAATAGTAGATTAGTTTTAGTATATTAAAACATTACAATATTGATCAAAACGTTTGGAAATGAAAATCTACACTTTTTTTTTACACTTTAAGTTTAGAAATTGAAATTCTACATCTTAATCTAGTCTATTTTAGTCTAAACTAGATCTAGAAATTCTAGATCTAGACTCTAAAATAATTTTAATTAGAATATGAATCCAGATCTAGATATACTGTAATAAAAATCTAGATCTAGTTTAAAAAATCTAGATTAGATCTAAATCAAGATATCATTCCTTTTTTAAACGCGAGTCACATAACGAGGCTTAATAAACATTACTATACCGAGTTCTTTTTTCATTTCATTTGAAGAATTAATTCCATATAACGTCAGAGGGAAAAAAAAACACTACGTCACACGGCCTAGCTAGACTAAAAATCGCCTTCATCTATAAGAGCCATTTATCGAGTGTTCATAGACTTTGGTGCACCGAGTGCGTTCTTTAAGCATTTCATTTAAAGAATTCATTCCATATGACGTCAAAGGAAAAAAAACACTACGTCACACGGCCTAGCTAGAATAAAAATCGCCTTCATCATTACGAGCCTTTTATCGAGTGTTCATAGACATTGGTGCACCGAGTGCGTTCTTTTAGCACTTTAAGTTTAGAAATTGAAATTCTACATCTTAATCTAGTCTATTTTAGTCTAAACTAGATCTAGAAATTCTAGATCTAGACTCTAAAATAATTTTAATTAGAATATGAATCCAGATCTAGATATACTGTAATAAAAATCTAGATCTAGTTTAAAAAATCTAGATTAGATCTAAATCAAGATATCATTCCTTTTTTAAACGCGAGTCACATAACGAGGCTTAATAAACATTACTATACCGAGTTCTTTTTTCATTTCATTTGAAGAATTAATTCCATATAACGTCAGAGGAAAAAAAAACACTACGTCACACTACGTCACAAATCCTAGCTAGACTAAAAATCACCTTTATCAACACGAGCCATTTCTCGAGTGTTCATAGACATTGGTGCACCGAGTGCGTTCTTTTAGCATTTCATTTAAAGAATTCATTCCATGTGACGTCAAAGGAAAAAAAAACACTACGTCACACGGCTTAGTTAGACTAAAATATGTTTTATTTAATACAAGCAATTTTTTCGAGGGTTAATAGACATTGGTGCACCGAGTGCGTTCTTTTAACATTACATTTAAAGAGTCCATTCATATGACGTCAAAAAAAAAAATTCCATTACCTCACAATAGGCTAGTACCGGTACCATAAAAAAAATTGTCTTTATTTACACGAGATATTTAACGAGGGTTCATAGACATTGGTGCACTGAGTTCTAATAGATATTATTTAAAAAGGATCAAAGCCACATTGTTTTTGCGTTTTGTCTGTCAGTCGGTCTGTCGGTTATCTTGATATAAAAAAAACAACTATAAGTTATTAAAAATTGATTAACCTTTATTTTACGTTTCAAAACATCGCAATAATTTTTAGGTATGAACACAATTGAAAAGTTTATATAATAGATTGTTCCGGATGTTTGTATAAATAGTAAAAGAAAAAGAGAATTTCAGATAAATGTAATACCGTTAATTAAATTTTTTGGATGGTCTCGTATAAAAATTAGATGTACTACAGCCACGTGGAGAGATTTTCATACCTTACTTTGGTGTTTGGATTCTGTTTTCCTTAAAAATCGGAACATAATATTAACGATAATTAGATTTTTTAATGTTTTAGGTAGAAAGTTAAATGTACTGTAAGAGAGTAGTGAGTTAAAATATTTTTCATAAAAAAAAACATTATTTCGTAAATGAGAAGATTATTTGTTTATTAATTAGAAGAGGGAGTTCAAACAATTATTTGGCGTTAGTAGATTTTTAAATAAATTCGGAAATTCCTGGCGACGATTTGTAAGAAACAAAATCCGGAACTTTCTTTATCGATTACAAAACTTCTATGTTATGTTTTACAAGAAAATTAAATGTCTAAAAAAGTAATTTTCAGTAATCAATTCTAGTAAATTACTTTTTTTAAAAGCCTTATGCGATTTCAAACAATCATTAGGCATAATTCATGTTTTATAAAACAATATCCGGAACATTTTTACACTTAATGAAATATAAGTCAGTATAGAGATTATGATTTAGCATTAATATGCTATTTACATAAAAAACGGAACAACATATTATTGATAATGTGTTTTTGCAACGTTTAAGCATGGAAATTGAATGTAATATAAGTTAGAAGAGCAAACAAACATTTGTTGGCGTTGATTAGTTTTGCACAAAAAAATCCGGAACAATCAATTTTAGATACTTAAAACTATTGAGATGTTATGGGAGGAACATTAAAGGGTAAATCAGATTTTCAATAGCTTTTAGAGTTCTAGTTTTTTAAATCTAATCGTGACGGACAGACCGACCAACAGACAAAACGCACAAAAATAAGCTTCTTTTATTCGGATGGGGGCACTAAACAAAAAATAAATAAAATCTGATTTTTAAAAAAAGTTTAAGGAATTGGTTTAGCACCTGATCATGTTGCGACGTTACGCTACTGCACGAAAATCGCTGCATAAAAAGTCCATTTAAAAAAATGTGCGTGATATTTACATACAAAGTGCATTATTAGCCTTTATAAACAAACAGAAATGTTTTCTTTTAATTTTAGCAGCTAGTTGACCAGAAAAAACGTCTTTAACTATTATTTGTATTTGTTGTAAACATTTCCTGTACATTTTAAAAATATATTTGACTTAGTGATACTGAAAATACACAAAAATCGTCCATCTTTGTTAGCATATTGTAACATTGCCTCCCTTACATTTACGTAATTGTTTTAGAATTGGTGTATTTTTATGAAAAAATCGCTTGCATAATTAATTTTATAAATTAAACGGTTTGCTTTTAGAAAACCAAAAGTAGCCGTTGCACCTAAACTTTTCAAGCCGGATTTAATGATGAAATAATATTTTTCATATCTCTTCTAGTTTTCGAGATCTGAGTGTGACAGACGGACAGACGGACATTTTGCACAAACCTAATAGCGGCTTTTTCCCCTTACGGGGGCCGCTAAAAATGAGTACGAATATTTGGTCCTATTACTTTCCCAGAAATAAGTTATCTAAATATTGAAGCAGATGGTAGACAACTCGACTGCACTTAAATAACCCGAGTTACATCCCCTGCGTCAGTGTATCTATAGTAGCTCACTAATGTGTGGCAATAGATTGTTTCGTGGTAGATCTAAGACTTAAGAGTCCATGACTTAGGAAGTGCTTAAACATTTCGTAAATGGTAACATAGAGACGTCAACTCACGTAGAACATCGTCGAATAATTCAACCAGTAACAAACTTTTTTTTTATATGAAACATTTGCATTGAAATTTCAGACGTTAAACGATTGCATACATTTCCGAGATACAAACTTGGGAAGATCTATCTAGTTGGGGGGGTGGGGGGTGGGTGGGTGTGTGTGTGTGTGCGTGTGCGTGCGCGTGCGCGTGCGCGTGCGTGCGTGCGTGCGTGCGTGCGTGTGTGTGTGTGTGTGTGTGTATATATATATATAGCTACAGGCTAACGTTGGGAGAAAACCAAGCACAAATACTAAAACAAAGCAGTGACGAGTAGAACTATAGATTGTTAATAACAAACAGAAGATAATATTTTCTGTAGAAAAGTCAAAGGTCAAATGTTTCCCTGTCCTCAACGTCAGTGCAATAGAACATGTGTACAGTAATATATGCTGACAAGGAAAACAAAGAACATGTGTACAGTAATATATACTGACAAAGAAAACAAAGAACATGTGTACAGTAATATATGCTGACAAGGAAAACAAAGAACATGTGTACAGTAATATATGCTGACAAGGAAAACAAAGAACATGTGTACAGTAATATATGCTGACAAGGAAAACAAAGAACATGTGTACAGTAATATATGTTTACAAGGAAAACCAAACTTGTTATCAATAGTTCCCACAAAGCCTTAAAAGACCAAATATTAGTCTAAGACCTGGGCGTAGCCAGGGGGGATTGGGGTTCACCCCCCTCCCCTTTTAAGTGAAAATCTTCCCCCCCCCCCCAAAGCAAAGTAGGGTGGGATTTTTTAAAATGATTTTTTTCTTTAATTTTGTTCATTTAATGTACACTAGATTTTCTCTAATGTCAAGAATCTTTTCTAAACGAATACTTGAAATTGGCAAAGCTCTTGCTCTAGAACACGTTTCGGTTCAGTACGTCGTGCCGACTTCTCTGTCTTAAGTGTCTTGATGTAGCGGTATACTCACTATGAAAGATGAAACATTATCAAAGCCTCCATATACCAATCCTCCCCCCCCCCCCCAAAAAAAAATATTTTGCAGGAGTTAATAAAATATCCACTGCCCACTGCCCACTTAGCTTATGCCTTTGAGTGAGCGAGGTAGATTGCTTACACGAAGCAAAACAAATCAGCATTCGCAGTGAAGGCAGCAACATTGTAACATCTTTTAATTGAAAAACTAAATAGAATATTATGGTATAGAGCAATCAAACAACGTAATACTGTAAAGACTTTAATAATCAACATTAAAACAATATTTGTATCTTCACTTGGCTCATAGTTTACGTAATGATAACAAAATGCAATTCTAAAGCGATTTAAGCTGTTACCAAATTTAGTAGATACGTGTCACATAAGTATATGTTGAAACAATAAAGCACATGCTTACTTTTCGAGAAGCAATGGTAACTTTTCAAAGAGACTTCAAATAGCCAAGGTAGAAATAAAATGGAAGTTAATTAGCTAGATTTTATAAATGTATAAAAGTTTAGGCTCCATGTTAAGTATATTGAAATTAAATTATTGTGTGTGTTAATAGTGTATATTTAATCTTTTTATGAATTTTACATCAAGGATTAAAGTGTTTGAAGGATCCCCGACATACATTTGGTCTTATAGTTAAACTTTATAAAATACTTAATGACCATAGTGCTTTCACTTTCCCAATAACAAGATGTAATGCTATTGTATTCCACTTAATACAACCAAAACACCGGACTAAGATAAACTAGGAGAATAAAATTACATTTATCTCCCCAACAAATTCATGCGCACTTGATGACATGCGCATCATGCGCACTTGATGACATGCGCACTTATGCGCACTTGATGACATGCGCACTTATGCGCACTTGATGACATGCGCACTTATGCGCACTTGATGACATGCGCATCATGCGCACTTGATGACATGCGCACTTATGCGCACTGTTCTGTCTGTGTGTCTGTCTGGCCAAAAGTCTGTACACGTTTTTTTTTTCCGACACCTAATCTCGAATGAGACTGAAATTGTGCATAATTATTTCTTTTACCTGGCAACACAAGAACCAATGTAAAAATGAACAAATTAGTTAATTAACTATTCGTTATAAATTATTGTGTCTGGTAAAACATAGTATTTGATTGAAGTGGTGGTATAAGCTGAATTAGTTCCCTTTATTTTAGTTTGTCGTCTGAGTGAACAGAAACATGAAAAAAGAAACAATAGATAACATCCGAGTCATAGATTCTTCGCTAGCAGAGTGGTTACCGTGTTAGCCCACAAGTTCGAATTCAGGTCGTTCCCTTTTTTTAAAATACATTTAAAAAGCGATCACCCAGATATCCCATTCTTTCTCCTCAATACCCCTTCCAAACTGGTTCAGACAAGTGATAGGATCATAGCGTATTGAGTAAGTGATAGGATCATAGCGTATTGAGAAAATGATAGGATCATGACGTATTGAGACAAGTGATAGGATCATAGCGTAGTGAGAAAGTGATAGGATCATAGCGTATTGAGACAAGTGATAGGATCATAGCGTATTGAGAAAGTGATAGGATCATAGCGTATTGAGAAAGTGATAGGATCATAGCGTATTGAGAAAGTGATAGAATCATAGCGTATTGAGAAAGTGATAGGATCATAGCGTATTGAGAAAGTGATAGGATCATAGCGTATTGAGAAAGTGATAGGATCATAGCGTATTGAGACAAGTGATAGGATCATAGCGTATTGAGAAAGTGATAGGATCATAGCGTAGTGAGAAAGTGATAGGATCATAGCGCAGTGAGAAAAGTGATAGGATCATAGCGTAGTGAGAAAGTGATAGGATCATAGCGTAGTGAGATAAGTGATAGGATCATAGCGTAGTGAGATAAGTGATAGGATCATAGCGTATTGAGAAAGTGATAGGATCATAGCGTAGTGAGAAAGTGATAGGATTATAGCGTAGTTAGAGAAGTGATAGGATCAAAGCGTAGTGAGAAAGTGATAGGATCATAGCATATTAAGAAAGGGATAGGATCATAGCGTATTGAGAAAGTGATAGGATCATAGCGTAGTGAGAAAGTGATAGGATCATAGCGTATTGAGTAAGTGATAGGATCATAGCGTAGTGACAAAGTGGCAGGATCATAGCGTAGTGAGAAAGTGATAGGATCATAGCGTATTGAGAAAGTGATAGGATCATAGCGTAGTGAGAAAGTGGCAGGATCATAGAGTATTGAGAAAGTGATAGAATCATAGCGTAGTGAGAAAGTGATAGAATCATAGCATATTGAGAAAGTTATAGGATCATAGCGTAGTGAGAAAGTGATAGGATCATAGCGTAGTGAGACAAGTGTTAGGATCATAGCGTAGTGAGAAAGTGATAGGATCATAGCGTAGTGAGAAAGTAATAGGATCATAGCATATTGATAAAGTGATAGGATCTTCGCGTATTGAGAAAGTGATAGGATCATAGCGTAGTGAGAAAGTGGCAGGATCATAGCGTAGTGAGAAAATGACAGGATCATAGCGTATTGATAAAGTGATAGGATCTTCGCGTATGGTAAAGTGATAGGATCATAGCGTAGTGAGAAAGTAATAGGATCATAGCGTAGTGAGAAAGTGATAGGATCTTCGAGTATTCAGAAAGTGATAGGATCATAGCGTAGTGAGAAAGTGATCGAAGCGTATTGATAAAGTGATAGGATCATAGCGTAGTGAGAAAGTGATAGAATCATAGCGTAGTGAGAAAGTGATAGGATCTACGCGTATTGTTAAAGTGATAGGATCTTCGCGTATTGAGAAAGTGATAGGATCATAGCGTAGTGAGAAAGTGGCAGGATCATAGCGTAGTGAGAAAGTGACAGGATCATAGCGTATTGATAAAGTGATAGGATCTTCGCGTATGGTAAAGTGATAGGATCATAGCGTAGTGAGAAAGTAATAGGATCATAGCGTAGTGAGAAAGTGATAGGATCTTTGCGTATTCAGAAAGTGATAGGATCATAGCGTAGTGAGAAAGTGATCGAAGCGTATTGATAAAGTGATAGGATCATAGCGTAGTGAGAAAGTGATAGGATCATTGCGTAGTGAGAAAGTGATAGGATCTTCGCGTATTGATAAAGTGATAGGATCTTCGCGTATTGAGAAAGTTATAGGATCATAGCGTATTGATAAAGTGATAGGATCATAGCGTAGTGAGAAAGTGATAGGATCATAGCGTAGTGAGAAAGTGATAGGATCATAGCGTATTGATAAAGTGATAGGATCTTCGCGTATTGAGAAAGTGATAGGATCATAGCGTATTGAGAAAGTGATAGGATCATAGCGTATTGAGAAAGTGATAGGATCATAGCGTATTGAGAAAGTAATAGGATCATAGCGTAGAGAGAAAGTGATAGCATCATAGCGTAGTGAGATAAGTGATAGGATCATAGCGTAGTGAGATAAGTGATAGGATCATAGCGTATTGAGAAAGTGATAGGATCATAGCGTAGTGAGAAAGTGATAGGATTATAGCGTAGTGAAAAAAGTGATAGGATCATAGCGTAGTGAGAAAGTGATAGGATCATAGCATATTGAGAAAGTTATATGATCATAGCGTATTGAGAAAGTGATAGGATCATAGCGTAGTGAGAAAGTGATAAGATCTTCTAGTATTGAGAAAGTGATAGGATCAGAGCGTATTGAGAAAGTGATAGAATCAGAGCGTATTGAGAAAATGATAGGATCTTCGCGTATTGAGAAAGTGATAGGATCATAGCATAGTGAGAATGTGATAGGATCATAGCGTAGTGAGACAAGTGATAGGATCATAGCGTAGTGAGAAAGTGATAGGATCATAGCGTAGTGAGAAAGTGATAGCATCATAGGTCATAGCGTAGTGAGAAAGTAATAGGATCATAGCGTTGTGAGAAAGTAATAGGATCATAGCGTATTGATAAAGTGATAGGATCTTCGCGTATTGAGAAAGTGATAGGATCATAGCGTAGTGAAACAAGTGATAGGATCATAGCGTAGTGAGAAAGTGATAGGATCATAGCGTAGTGAGAAAGTGATAGCATCATAGGTCATAGCGTAGTGAGAAAGTAATAGGATCATAGCGTTGTGAGAAAGTAATAGGATCATAGCGTATTGATAAAGTGATAGGATCTATGCTTATTGAGAAAGTGATAGGATCATAGCGTATTGAGAAAGTTGCAGGATCATAGCGTATTGAGAAAGTGATAGGATCAGAGCGTATTGAGAAAGTGATAGGATCATAGCGTAGTGAGACAAGTGATAGGATCATAGCGTAGTGAGAAAGTGATAGGATCATAGGTCATAGCGTAGTGAGAAAGTAATAGGATCATAGCGTGGTGAGAAAGTAATAGGATCAGAGCGTATTGAGAAAGTTGCAGGATCATAGCGTAGTGAGAAAGTGATAGGATCATAGCGTATTGATAAAGTGATAGGATCATAGCGTAGTGAGAAAGTGATAGGATCATAGCGTATTGAGTAAATGATAGGATCATAGCGTAGTAAGAAAGTGGCAGGATCATAGAGTATTGAGAAAGTGATAGAATCATAGCGTAGTGAGAAAGTAATAGAATCATAGCGTATTGAGAAAGTGATAGGATCATAGAGTAGTGAGACAAGTGATAGGATCATAGCGTATTGAGAAAGTGATAGGATCAAAGCGTAGTGAGAAAGTGATAGGATCATAGCGTATTGAGTAAGTGATAGGATCATAGCGTAGTGAGATAAGTGATAGGATCATAGCGTATTGAGAAAGTGATAGGATCATAGCGTAGTGAGAAAGTGATAGGATTATAGCGTAGTTAGAGAAGTGATAGGATCAAAGCGTAGTGAGAAAGTGATAGGATCATAGCATATTAAGAAAGGGATAGGATCATAGCGTATTGAGAAAGTGATAGGATCATAGCGTAGTGAGAAAGTGATAGGATCATAGCGTATTGAGTAAGTGATAGGATCATAGCGTAGTGACAAAGTGGCAGGATCATAGCGTAGTGAGAAAGTGATAGGATCATAGCGTATTGAGAAAGTGATAGGATCATAGCGTAGTGAGAAAGTGGCAGGATCATAGAGTATTGAGAAAGTGATAGAATCATAGCGTAGTGAGAAAGTGATAGAATCATAGCATATTGAGAAAGTTATAGGATCATAGCGTAGTGAGAAAGTGATAGGATCATAGCGTAGTGAGACAAGTGTTAGGATCATAGCGTAGTGAGAAAGTGATAGGATCATAGCGTAGTGAGAAAGTAATAGGATCATAGCATATTGATAAAGTGATAGGATCTTCGCGTATTGAGAAAGTGATAGGATCATAGCGTAGTGAGAAAGTGGCAGGATCATAGCGTAGTGAGAAAATGACAGGATCATAGCGTATTGATAAAGTGATAGGATCTTCGCGTATGGTAAAGTGATAGGATCATAGCGTAGTGAGAAAGTAATAGGATCATAGCGTAGTGAGAAAGTGATAGGATCTTCGAGTATTCAGAAAGTGATAGGATCATAGCGTAGTGAGAAAGTGATCGAAGCGTATTGATAAAGTGATAGGATCATAGCGTAGTGAGAAAGTGATAGAATCATAGCGTAGTGAGAAAGTGATAGGATCTACGCGTATTGTTAAAGTGATAGGATCTTCGCGTATTGAGAAAGTGATAGGATCATAGCGTAGTGAGAAAGTGGCAGGATCATAGCGTAGTGAGAAAGTGACAGGATCATAGCGTATTGATAAAGTGATAGGATCTTCGCGTATGGTAAAGTGATAGGATCATAGCGTAGTGAGAAAGTAATAGGATCATAGCGTAGTGAGAAAGTGATAGGATCTTTGCGTATTCAGAAAGTGATAGGATCATAGCGTAGTGAGAAAGTGATCGAAGCGTATTGATAAAGTGATAGGATCATAGCGTAGTGAGAAAGTGATAGGATCATTGCGTAGTGAGAAAGTGATAGGATCTTCGCGTATTGATAAAGTGATAGGATCTTCGCGTATTGAGAAAGTTATAGGATCATAGCGTATTGATAAAGTGATAGGATCATAGCGTAGTGAGAAAGTGATAGGATCATAGCGTAGTGAGAAAGTGATAGGATCATAGCGTATTGATAAAGTGATAGGATCTTCGCGTATTGAGAAAGTGATAGGATCATAGCGTATTGAGAAAGTGATAGGATCATAGCGTATTGAGAAAGTGATAGGATCATAGCGTATTGAGAAAGTAATAGGATCATAGCGTAGAGAGAAAGTGATAGCATCATAGCGTAGTGAGATAAGTGATAGGATCATAGCGTAGTGAGATAAGTGATAGGATCATAGCGTATTGAGAAAGTGATAGGATCATAGCGTAGTGAGAAAGTGATAGGATTATAGCGTAGTGAAAAAAGTGATAGGATCATAGCGTAGTGAGAAAGTGATAGGATCATAGCATATTGAGAAAGTTATATGATCATAGCGTATTGAGAAAGTGATAGGATCATAGCGTAGTGAGAAAGTGATAAGATCTTCTAGTATTGAGAAAGTGATAGGATCAGAGCGTATTGAGAAAGTGATAGAATCAGAGCGTATTGAGAAAATGATAGGATCTTCGCGTATTGAGAAAGTGATAGGATCATAGCATAGTGAGAATGTGATAGGATCATAGCGTAGTGAGACAAGTGATAGGATCATAGCGTAGTGAGAAAGTGATAGGATCATAGCGTAGTGAGAAAGTGATAGCATCATAGGTCATAGCGTAGTGAGAAAGTAATAGGATCATAGCGTTGTGAGAAAGTAATAGGATCATAGCGTATTGATAAAGTGATAGGATCTTCGCGTATTGAGAAAGTGATAGGATCATAGCGTAGTGAAACAAGTGATAGGATCATAGCGTAGTGAGAAAGTGATAGGATCATAGCGTAGTGAGAAAGTGATAGCATCATAGGTCATAGCGTAGTGAGAAAGTAATAGGATCATAGCGTTGTGAGAAAGTAATAGGATCATAGCGTATTGATAAAGTGATAGGATCTATGCTTATTGAGAAAGTGATAGGATCATAGCGTATTGAGAAAGTTGCAGGATCATAGCGTATTGAGAAAGTGATAGGATCAGAGCGTATTGAGAAAGTGATAGGATCATAGCGTAGTGAGACAAGTGATAGGATCATAGCGTAGTGAGAAAGTGATAGGATCATAGGTCATAGCGTAGTGAGAAAGTAATAGGATCATAGCGTGGTGAGAAAGTAATAGGATCAGAGCGTATTGAGAAAGTTGCAGGATCATAGCGTAGTGAGAAAGTGATAGGATCATAGCGTATTGATAAAGTGATAGGATCATAGCGTAGTGAGAAAGTGATAGGATCATAGCGTATTGAGTAAATGATAGGATCATAGCGTAGTGAGAAAGTGGCAGGATCATAGAGTATTGAGAAAGTGATAGAATCATAGCGTAGTGAGAAAGTAATAGAATCATAGCGTATTGAGAAAGTGATAGGATCATAGAGTAGTGAGACAAGTGATAGGATCATAGCGTATTGAGAAAGTGATAGGATCAAAGCGTAGTGAGAAAGTGATAGGATCATAGCGTATTGAGTAAGTGATAGGATCATAGCGTAGTGAGAAAGTGGCAGGCTCATAGAGTATTGAGAAAGTGATAGAATCATAGCGTAGTGAGAAAGTGATAGAATCATAGCGTATTGAGAAAGTGATAGGATCGTATCGTAGTGAGAAAGTGATAGGATCATAGCGTAGTGAGACAAGTGTTAGGATCATAGCGTAGTGAGAAAGTGGCAGGATCATAGCGTAGTGAGAAAGTGACAGGATCATAGCGTATTGATAAAGTGATAGGATCTTCGCGTATGGTAAAGTGATAGGATCATAGCGTAGTGAGAAAGTAATAGGATCTTCGCGTATTCAGAAATTGATAGGATCATAGCGTAGTGAGAAAGTGATCGAAGCGTATTGATAAAGTGATAGGATCATAGCGTAGTGAGAAAGTGATAGAATCATAGCGTAGTGAGAAAGTGATAGGATCATAGCGTAGTGAGAAAGTGGCAGGATCATAGCGTAGTGAGAAAGTGACAGGATCATAGCGTATTGATAAAGATATAGGATCTTCGCGTATGGTAAAGTGATAGGATCATAGCGTAGTGAGAAAGTAATAGGATCATAGCGTAGTGAGAAAGTGATAGGATCTTCGCGTATTCAGAAAGTGATAGGATCATAGCGTAGTGAGAAAGTGATCGAAGCGTATTGATAAAGTGATAGGATCATAGCGTAGTGAGAAAGTGATAGGATCATAGCGTATTGAGAAAGTGATAGGATCAGAGCGTAGTGAGAAAGTGATAGGATCTTCGCGTATTGTTAAAGTGATAGGATCTTCGCGTATTGAGAAAGTGATAGGATTATAGGGTAGTAAGAAAGTGATAGGATCATAGCGTATTGATAAAGTGATAGGATCATAGCGTAGTGAGAAAGTGATAGGATCATAGCGTAGTGAGAAAGTGATAGGATCATAGCGTATTGATAAAGTGATAGGATCTTCGCGTCTTGAGAAAGTGATAGGATCATAGCGTAGTGAGAAAGTGATAGGATCATAGCGTATTGAGAAAGTGATAGGATCATAGCGTATTGAGAAAGTAATAGGATCATAGCGTAGTGAGATAAGTGATAGTATCATAGCGTAGTGAGATAAGTGATAGGATCATAGCGTATTGAGAAAAAGATAGGATCATAGCGTAGTGAGAAAGTGATAGGATTATAGTGTAGTGAGAGAAGTGATAGGATCATAGCGTAGTGAGAAAGTGATAGGATCATAGCATATTGAGAAAGTGATAGGATCATAGCGTATTGAGAAAGTGATAGGATCAGAGCGTATTGAGAAAGTGATAGGATCAGAGCGTATTGAGAAAATGATAGGATCTTCGCGTATTGAGAAAGTGATAGGATCATAGCATAGAGAGAAAGTGATAGGATCATAGCGTAGTGAGACAAGTGATAGGATCATAGCGTAGTGAGAAAGTGATAGGATCATAGCATAGTGAGAAAGTGATAGGATCATAGGTCATAGCGTAGTGAGAAAGTAATAGGATCATAGCGTGGTGAGAAAGTAATAGGATCATAGCGTATTGATAAAGTGATAGGATCTTCGCGTATTGAGAAAGTGATAGGATCATAGCGTATTGAGAAAGTTGCAGGATCATAGCGTATTGAGAAAGTGATAGGATCAAAGCGTATTGAGAAAGTGATAGGATCATAGCGTAGTGAGACAAGTGATAGGATCATAGCGTAGTGAGAAAGTGATAGGATCATAGCGTAGTGAGAAAGTGATAAGATCATAGGTCATAGCGAAGTGAGAAAGTAATAGGATCATAGCGTGGTGAGAAAGTAATAGGATCATAGCGTATTGATAAAGTTATAGGATCATAGCGTAGTAAGAAAGTGATAGGATCATAGCGTATTGAGTAAGTGATAGGATCATAGTGTAGTGAGAAAGTGGCAGGATCATAGTGTATTGAGAAAGTGATAGAATCATAGCGTAGTGAGAAAGTGATAGGATCATAGCGTATTGATAAAGTGATAGGATCATAGCGTAGTGAGAAAGTGATAGGATCATAGCGTAATGAGAAAGTGACAGGATCATGGGCGTAACCCCCAACCCCCCCCCCCCCCACGAAATGGATCGGAATTTAGTGAATGATTTTTTGCTTTGATTTTTTTTATTTTAGGTGAGATTTTAATACTTAACCTTCAATTGCATCAGCACAACCAATGGGGTTTTGAGTTTTAAACCCCCTACTTGGGTTTGTTGCAGTTAACCCCCCCCCCCCTCTCTTCTATAAAACAAAACAAAAATGCAAACGAAAATCCCTTAATTCCAAGAGCACAGTTAAAGGAGATTTTGATTTTAAAACACCCTCCAAAATTTAGGATAAACCCCCTCTTCAATATAAAAAAAAGTTAATTACGCACTCAAAATGTTATGAGCGTAGCTAAATGGGTTTTGACTTAGTTTTAGTTTAAACCCCACTTCAGCGTGGTTTGAAGGTAAAAAATACCTCTTTAATAATAAAAACAAAGCAAATTATACACTCAAAATGTTTTGAGTGTAGTCAAAGGGGTTTTGAGTTTAAACTCCCCTCCAGTGGAGTTTGAAGCTAAACAGTACCTCTTCAATATAAATAAAAGCAAATTACTCACACTAAAATCTATGAACGCAGCCAAAGGGGTTTTGAGTTTAACCCCCCCCCCCCCCGCCAGGGTGGTTTGAGGCTAAAAAATACATCTTCAGTGTAAGAAAAAAAGCAAATTACGCACTCAAAATGCTATGAGCGTTGCCAAAAGGGGTTTTTAGTTTAAACCCCCATTCAGAGGGGTTTAATGCTAAAAATACCTCTTCAATATAAAAAAAGCAAATTACACACTAAAATTATTTGAGCGTAGCCAATCCATTCGGGGGTTTTGAGTTTAAACCCCTCTTCTACAGATGGCGTTTGTTTAAAGTTTAAAACCCCTCCAGATGGTTATGAGTTTAAGATCCCCCTACAGAGCATTTTGAGGTGGAAAACCCCCAACAGATGATTTTGACGATAAAACTTCTCTTTTCGATATAAAATCTAAAGCAAACTACAGTCACTTAATTCCAAGAGCGTATTCAAGAGTGGTTACACATTTTACCAGTGGCAGGGCTCCCTTAATAAACTGTAGTGAATAGTTATCTGCCGAAATTGAAAAACACTAAATGTGGCTCAACAAAGATGGCTAAGACAGATTTTAGGAGTCAGTTATAGAGATCGGGTTTAAATCAAGGAAATCCTATGCCGAACTGGGAGTCGACCCTTTAGTAAGATTGTGAGAGAGCGACGCATGAGGTTTGCGGGACATGTTCTCCGACAAAATGAATTACGCATAAGAAGAGTAGCAATGATATCCTAGTACAACTTGACGCCACTCATTCATTGAGGTCCTCATGGCAGGTGGGAAGAGGCTTCAGACATTACCAGTGACAGATTTTATGGAAACAGCTTGACGTCAAATGCTCCGAATGGCGCGGTAGGGTCTAAGTCAGTAAGAATAGCACATTAGTTTTTTGAAATAAAACTTTTTAATAGCAGGAAAATGCAGTGTAGATACCTCAGAATATGCATTTGGTTGGCTTTCAATACCAGAAATAGTGCTTGGCGGCGGGGCATCGCCCCGCGCTAGCGGCGCGGGAGGGTCTAAGTCAGTAAGAATAGCACATTAGATTTTGAAATAAAACTTTTCATAGTAGAAAATGCACTGTAGATACTTCAGAATGTGCATTTTGTTGGCTTTCAATACCAGAAATAGTGCTTGGCGGCGGGGCTAAGCCCCGCGCTGGGGGAGCTAGTAGCGCTCCCCCAGACCCCCTTGCTAGTATTGGCGGGGAATCTACAATTTTTCCACTAACTCATGGAAGAACCTATTCTAGGGCACAATAAACGTCTTCCGAAAGAATGAAGGGTCAGAATGCAATAAAGATTATGTACACACACACACAAACATAAATTAAAAAAATAAAAAATTTCGCGGGGGGGGGGGGTAATCCCCCCCTTAAACCCCCCCCCCCCCCCCGAAAAAAAATCCTGGCTACGCCCATGGACAGGATCATAGCGTAGTGAGAAAGTGACAGGATCATAGTGTAGTGAGAAAGTGACAGGATCATAGCGTAGTGAGAAAGTAATAGGATCATAGCGTAGTAAGAACGCTAAAAGTGTGAAATTGCGCTAAACAAAAACAATAGGTAAAAAAATATTTCTAATCACATATTTTTTATTGTTAATCTAGATCTATTACAAATTAAATTAAATGACTGATCCAAACTAATTGATACACTTAATATAAGCTTGGTTGTATTTTGTTTATGTTGCATGTTTATAGTAGAGTAACTCTAGGAACTAAAGAATCGCTATGTAGAAACAATACTATTGATTTTAGCTTTCTCTTTGATAGTTTTAAAATGTATCTAAATATTTCCAACAGCTTCTCTCCCTCACCCCTTGCTCCTCACACTCACCCTCCCCCCCCCCCCCACACACAAACCAATGTTTCCAGTGCTCCCCCCCAGCCTGCTGCTGGTACATGAAATGGGACTAGAGGCTTAGTTCATGTCTGCAATGTCAGGTCCAGCACACTCCAGTCTTATCTTTAGAGTAGGGGAGGAAACTGTCTTCAATCTACAGACTCGTTTCAGCTCTATTTCTGCTATACAGGCCAAAAGCTTATCAGCAAACTGTAGTGTAGACAACAACAGTCCACATCAGATGTTTGTGTTTAGCATTTATTTATCTAGATTCCGGTAAATATTAGTGACCAATAATTCCTGTTCATTCTTGATTTATATTGAGATTTTAGTATGTACAGGGCCGCTGTGTGCCTTGCACTTTCATAGGCCACGCGCGAAATCTAGGTGTAAATTATTAAATTAATCCACTGTAACGTATTATTAAAGGGTTCCTGGAATTCTCCTGAAATTGCAAAATATACGAAAAAGGCATGAAAATCTGAAATTATTAAAATCTTATGAAAACTCATGCAAATCTCCTTAAAAACTTAAAACATTGTCATTTCTGTGTGTCATTCAATATGAAAAACGCCAATCCTACTCGCGATTAAAAAGAAATGACATTGTCAGCTTTATTTAATAAAAATGTAATATTAATGCGAATTTTAACTAAAACAAGAAGTTCAAATACTTAATTTACTTTAATAGTCACTGGCATACAAATATACATCTAAATCTAACTCGACCTCTTAAAAAAAAAACACAAGCGATATTTTGCTAGTCGATTGTAAATCTAAAAAGCAAATCTGAATGTTTATCGGCTTTATGTTTGAAAACTACTATCTGATGCACTGGCGGATCCAGGGAGGGGGGCGGTAGGGGCGATCGCCCCCCACTCGGCCGAGCCCCCCCCCCCCCCTGGGGGCGGACGAATTTTAGTATAGAAATCACACAATTTGTATACGAATTTATTACTTATGTTAATAATATATACTAATTATTTATATTTCAACCTATTTTTAGATTATTTCGCCCCCCCCCTTTCTAGTATTTTGGCCGATTTGGTAGTGTCGGGAGGTGGCGATGGCATCAATCCCCCCCCCCCACCATAAACTTTCGAGTGGGGGGGGCGGTCCTATTTATTTGTAGAAATCACAGTTTGCTAACAGAATCAATTAAATATCTATATGATTAAAACTTGTTATTGGTATTTTAACCGGTCTTTATATTGTGTCGTTCACCTGTTGGCCTATTGGAAGGGAAGGAGCGAATACCTCTACTGCCCTTCCCATCTAAACCCTTTGAGTGGATGGGGGGCGGTCCTACTTTTATGGAGAAATCATAGAATGGGAACAAAATTAGTCGAATATCTATATAATATAAACAGGTGGAAGTGCGATACATGCTATCACCTTCCCCCCATTATTACAAATTACAAAATTTAAAAAATCTGTCACTAATATAATTTATATATGCTATAAAGTAAATTCTTATATCTAGTCGCCCAACCCCTATTCTTTAATGCAAAATGCAATCATTAGCAGAAACGAGGATAAATCGTTTTCATTTTACCACCCTTCCCCTTTCCAGACAGAGTTTGTGTAATTTCACATGAATTTATCATAACTATTTTAAGAAAGACTTTGCTTTGGAAAAGTTATAATTCAAACGAAATTTTTCAATATAACAGTCACGGTTGAGATGAGTTCAAAAGCCAGATAATCTTTTCCTAGTCGACTTTTTCCAACCTTTACTCTATCTCATATTTTTCTAGTTAAATAAATTTAGGACTATAACTCACAATTTATGCTTGAATTTTATTGAATATTATTAATCGAATTTTTTTTTCAGCGGCGATCCTAAAAGCCTTAATCTAAATATGTGGGGTATCTTATCTTATCAAAGAACAAATCGGTTGTATTTGCAATGTATTAAGGGACTATACATTCATATTAGAATATTTTTCTCATTATTCAAAAGGTCCTTTATAATAGAATGAATAATGAGCTGTAGGTCAGGAGAATGCGTTACTGCAGTGAAGAATGCCAGAAAACGCTTTTAGAGTCGAGGCCTCGCCCCGAACCTCACTGATGAATAATAAGCTGTAGATGTCAGGAGAATGCGTTTCTTCAGTGAAGAATGCAAGAAAACGCTTTTGGTGTCGGGGCGAACCCCACTAATAAATAATGAGCTGTAGATGTCAGGAGAATGCGTTTCAGCCGTGAAAATGCAAGAAAACGCTTTTGACGTAGGGGCTTCGCCCCGAACCCCACTAATAAGTAATGAATGTAGATGTCGGGAGAATGCGTTTCAGCCGTGAAAATGCAAGAAAACGCTTTTGACGTAGGGGCTTCGCCCCGAATCCCACTGATAAATAATGAGCTGTAGATGTCAGGAGAATGCGTTTCTGCAGTGAAAAATGCAAGAAAACGCTTTTGAGTCGGGGCTTCGCCCCGAACCCCACTAATAAGTAATGAGCTGTAGATGTCAGGAGAATGCGTTTCAGCCGTGAAAAATGCAAGAAAACGCTTTTGGCGTCGGGGCTTCGCCCCGAATCCCACTGATAAATAATGAGCTGTAGATGTCAGGAGAATGCGTTACTGCAGTGAAAAATGCAAGAAAACGCTTTTGGGTGTTGGGGCTTCGCTCCGAACCCCACTGAAGAAGCTTACAGCGCTCTCCCAGACCCCCGAGCTTGCAAGAGAAAGGCCTCAACATGACTTTTTTTTTTCTGTTTTTTTTTCGCCGAAGACTGAGAAACAGTCTTATTTTATTCTCATATATCGAATATATATATATATATATATATATATATATATATATATATATATATATACTGTACGCACGTTTATGCATAGGGTTAGGATTTACTGGGCGTTAGGGTTAGGGTTTGGAAAAAAATTGCCCCCCCCCCCCACTCCAAAGTTCTGGATCCGCCAGTGATCTGATGTAGATGGCTCGTAAAGTTAATTTGACAGGGATTTTGTACTTAGTAAAGTATGAATAAAATGCAAAGACAAATTTATTTTCTAATACAAAATCTTAATTTTCACTTATTATCCTTATCCCTACCCAGACTGGGCCCCGCGAAATCCGTTTCGCATAGGTCCCCCGCAATCTGTAGGACCGGCGCTGTGTATGTACATCAAATGACAATCAATTAAGACTTTGCCTCAGGGTATTGTTCATTTATCAATTGAAGAAAATAACACGCTTAATATTTGTCAAGATCAAAGAATATGTTTTTTGAAAGTGAAAAGTTGGTGTAGTTGTTCTTGTATAAGTATATTTAAAAAGTGACGACCTAGTTACACCCCTTCCTTTCTCCCCTGTATCCCTTCCATCTGGTCCAGACGTGACAGGATCAGAGCGTAATGAGAAAGCCAAAAGCTTGAAATAGCGCAAACAAAAACAGTTTGTAAAATTATTTCAAATCGCACAGATGTATTGTAGTTGGTCTAGAATCTAGATCTATTACAAATTTAATGGCATTATCGATTCAAACTAATCGATACAACTACATTTAATATAAGCTTTTTTTAAATATTTTATTTTTATTTATTTAAAAGGTTTAATACTTATATTTAAAACTTTTTTTTTCATTACTTTAGAAAGTTTAGATTAAAGAGATTAACAATATACTCTATTAGCGGCCCCCGAAAGGGGAAAAGACGCTATTAGTTTTGTGTGAAATGTCTGTCCATCTGTCCGTCCGTCCCGTTTAGATCTCGTAAACTAGAAAAGATATTAAAAATCCGACATCACAATATTTTAGACCATTCAAAGTTCTGATGCAACGGCTACTTTTTTTTTCTTTAAGCGAAAAATCTAATTTTTAAAATCAGTTATGCAAGCAGTTTTTTAAAGAGAAAAGGCTAATTAGTATGCATTATAAGTTAGACCTCATTTAAAACGAATAGTAATCTCGTAAACGTCATTTTCTTAATTTTTGCTCATGGGAACATTAAGCAATAAGGATACAATTCAGAGACTGAGCCTTTTCAAAATAATTAGACCACTTATAAGACATCAGTTAGGCCAGGGGAGGCGCGGTGGCTGAGCGGTAAAGCGCTTGGCTTCCGAACCGGTGGTCCCGGGTTCAAATCCTGGTGAAGACTGGGATTTTCAACTTTGGAATCCTTGGGCGCCTCTGAGTCCACTCAGCTCTAATGGGTACCTGACATTAGTTGGAGAAAAGTAAAGGTGGTTGGTCGTTGTGCTGGCTACATGACAACCTCATTTACCGTAGGCCACAAAAACAAATGAACTTTACATCATCTGCCCTATAGACCACAAGGTCTGAAAGTAGAACTAGTTAGGCCAGGTTCACATCTAACTTTACATTCACTTTCACATATCCTTTGATCTGCTGGACCGTTGGGGCACTAAACAAGATCTGTTAACCTTCTTTCTCCATTCTTATCTCTCATTTGTCTTTGATATAATTTCATTAGGATGTTCTTTCTGAAAATATTGAAGCCTGCCTGGGTGGACCACTTCGGGGGCCGATTTTGAGTTTGTGTTCCCACACAAACTATCTTTTGTAACCTTGTTTTTTTATTTGTTTGTGTGTGAATATATATATATATTTCCACCTTCTTAATCGTGTGTGAATACAATACCATTAACAATCTTATTTATATATATCTATTTAGGTAGGTGATAAGTCTAATAGCAATGAGGCTAAAATGATGCTATGCTAACATTGTCACAGGTTCAACAGGTCGGTCGAACATTCGTGTTTTAAATCTTTGTTTATATTGTACGCATGTTGTTGATATTACTGACTGAATTACTGACTTACTTCAACTGTGATCAACTATTAAGATTTATCCAATGATGTTGCATGCAAAAGTCTCTGATAGAACTAGAACACAATAGTGCTGAAAAACAGTTACAGTAGAGCTTTCTATATTTCTTGTTGCAGAGCACTACTTCGGCCCATCGTTGACCATGAAGATCTCCGCCTTGACCTTCTTTATTTTGGTCTTTGATGTCACTGACAGTAAGTAAGATCTTGTCGAGTTCTCTTGTTGTTGTTGTCGTTGTTATGTTTTCAATGTAAATTTTACACTAGGAAAAAAATATAATTTTAATCTTTAGTAAGCTTTGGCTTTAATTATACATTTAAAAACAAAAATTGATAACCACCAAAGTACACGTTGCTTTTTTATGAGCTCTTGGCATAGACTTTATGTACAATTGAAGTTAGATATAGGTTTTATTCCATAATTCTAAATCATCAGAAATTAGTTAAGAAATATATATTTATTATAAAACAACCAGAATAAGCTGTATACAAATCCATTAAAATTGCCGGATTATTAGATCTACTAAAAGCTATAAAACTGCTTTCTGAAGTATTTTTACCATTTAGTCTAAAGCTAAGTCCTCTCTCAACAAGAACTCAGATACTCTGTTTCAAGTTAATAGTTCACTAAGGATTGAGAAAGAATTGTTTGACATGACCTCGTCAAAATTAAACATTCAGCATTGAAGAAAGACATTTTTGAAGCACTTCTCTATTTACAGTTTTACTGGTGGTGTAGGCTACCCAGGTCTAAACAAGCTTATATTGCACAGTGCAGGACTCGTGGTGTAGGCTACCCAGGTCTAAACAAGCTATTATTGCACAGTGCAGGATGGGTATTGGCCTGTTGGTTTGTACTTTGCAAGGTTCAGGCCAAACTTCACTGTGCCCTGGTTAGGGGAGGAAAATGTGCTTCTTTTTTTGCTGTCCCAGACTTGCGGAATTCCGTCTCCGTAGCTCTTGGAGCTGTATGATCTAGATTTGAATGGGGACATACATGCAATGTGGATAACTGCAGGGTTTGTTCAGGGTTGGGTTTGTCCAGGGTTTTGGGAAGAGAAGATTTGAGCCTCTCAAACTTTCATGGAGATTAATGATAATAATGATGATTATTTTAATGCAACATGTTTCTGTAATGCTGCGTTCTTAACTACCTCATAGATCTATAGCCCCCCACCTTTTGTTCCTGTCTCATGATCAATTGCTCACAAAAACATTTGCTCATAGAACTATGCTTAAGGTTCTCCTGATAATGGAATTGTAGACTATTATCACTGTATAAACTTGTGGCATGCATCCAATTCATTTCATGTCAATAAAAACATTTCTCCTCTTCATGTTAACATTGTAATATCAAGTAACAAAATCAATATTTTATTGAATTAGACAATTTTATTTTTAATTAATCATGAAATGATAGACGGTAATTTCATTTGTTCAGTTTTTAGTTTTTTCTACCTTAACATTAAATCAATGTGAACTATAGAAAACCCAAGTCATTCTTCCTATTCAAATAGTACTAGACTGGAACTTTGTCTTGTTCAAAGGTTTCTTGAAAAGCATTCAGCTGTCTGAAGAAGACAAACTGATCAAATCTCTACTGGCTAAGTACAGAAGACGTGGTACCTATAGCCGTCCTGTAGAGTTCTATAATGACACCATCACCATCAGCTATAACATGCAACTGATTCAAATTATGGACCTGGATGAGAAAAACCAAGTTCTGACGTTGAACGTCTGGGATCGTTTCGTAAGTCACTAGTCTAAAATGTATGTTGTGTAAGTCACTAGTCTAAACATTATGTTTTGTAAGTCACTAGTCTAAACATTATGTTTTGTAAGTCACTAGTCTAAAAGTTATGTTTTGTAAGTCACTAGTCTAAACATTATGTTTTGTAAGTCACTAGTCTAAAAGTTATGTTTTGTAAGTCACTAGTCTAAAAGTTATGTTTTGTAAGTCACTAGTCTAAACATTATGTTTCGTAAGTCACTAGTCTAAAAGTTATGTTTTGTAAGTCACTAGTCTAAAAGTTATGTTTTGTAAGTCGATTAAATACAAACATTTTTTCAGCAGACACTTCTTTCTGAACATAATCCCAAATACCTATCAAATAAATGTTTCTAATTTTGTATGATACATTTGTGTGTGGGTCTCCTACAGCGCTCTCTAAAAGTTTATAAGATGTAATTTGTATGTTGTTATTTAAGTCACACAAAATTTCATTTTTTTACATTTAAAATGTTCCGTTTTGTTTGTAAAAGTTCTTAAAATGATGTTCTAAAATGAAGTCTCATGCTTGAATGTGTACAAAACACTCACACTACACCTCGTTCACCTCCGAATCGAAGACATTGCCAGTATAAATGTAGATATTGATATAAAATCTCTTTGCCTTGCTCTATAAGTTCTACTACTATAATTAAAGCCCTCTACATTTGATATCAGTTTTCTTACAATGATTTGTTCCATGGCCCAGACCTGACTTTGTGCTAGTTTTAGGATTTCATAGAGTCTCTGGCGTTTCCTACTCAGTAAGTTTTAATTATTGTATGGACCCTTTCACAGTGTGTGTTTCTTTTATAATTGGGCCTTGATCTCCAGAGACCTGGACATACAATACAAACAGACGGAGTGAATGCCAGTCCTCGGCACAAATAGGATTAAACATTCACAAAGGCATTGACAAGCAGCAATGGCGTTTTTTTTTTCAGGGAAATAACATAAAAAAAATGCTGTGTAAAATCTTTTCCTACGAAATATGAAATTATAATGAGTTTTTTAAAAAATGGGTTAATTTAATTTCTGTGAAATTTAAACATTCACTTGGGATTTTGTTTTAGAACAAACGAAAATACAGACACAAGTACACATACAGACACAAGTACACATACAGACACAAGTACACATACAGACACAAGTACACATACAGACACAAGTACACATACAGACACAAGTACACATAGAGACACAAGTACACATACAGACACAAGTACACATACAGACACAAGTACACATACAGACACAAGTACACATACAGACACAAGTACACATACAGACACAAGTACACATACAGACACAAGTACACATACAGACACAAGTAACATACAGACACAAGTACACATACAGACACAAGTACACATACAGACACAAGTACACATACAGACACAAGTACACATACAGACACAAGTACACATACAGACACAAGTACACATACAGACACAAGTACACATACAGACACAAGTACACATACAGACACAAGTACACATACAGTCAGATGCACACATACAGACACAAGTACACATACAGTCAGATGCACACATACAGACACAAGTACACATACAGACACAAGTACACATACAGACACAAGTACACATACAGACACAAGTACACATACAGACACAAGTACACATACAGACACAAGTACACATACAGACACAAGTACACATACAGACACAAGTACACATACAGTCACATGCACAAAAGTTATATTTAAATTTATTTGATGAATTTCGGGATTGTCGTTTATACTTCTAAATGTTTGCCGATATCGCTTTTTTAGATTTAAGAATTAACATCTCAACACTTTGGACGCTTAGGCCGTCAAGCTAAATGTAACAAGATTAGTTCTTCTTCTTCTTCGTTCTCATTGTTATGTTGGAGTGTTCAGATGAGTAGACCAATACATGAGATGAACTGCGCAGTGGTTTCCAAATCAGGGAGCTCTCCATATAGTTTCCTTTCTATTGGGACAAGATTAGTGACTAGCGATGTCCAAAACCTCTTCCTATCTAGTTGAGAAAAATCTGACCCAGGAAACTTCAGACCAGTATCACTAACCAGCATCACATGTAAAATCCTAGAACACATAATATGTAGTAGCATCATAAACCACATAGACAAACATAATGTCCTTACTCCATACCAGCATGGCTTCAGGAAATATAGATCATGTGAAACACAACTAATAGGACTAATTGGTAATTTTATTTTTCAAAAGGTTTAGATAATAATTTACAAATAGATGATATCTTATTAGATTTTTCTAAGGCTTTTGACAAAGTTCACCACCATAGTAAGTAAAAAAAAGTCAATTTCCCCTTTCATCATAGTTTGCTTAAAAAAAATAATGTTGGCATTGATGATTCATTACCTAATGGATTCAGAATTTTCTGATAGGGAGAGAACAACAAATAGCTCTAAATCAACACCAATAACAGTAAACTCATGTGTACCTCATGGAACAGTTCACTACTATTTTAAGTCAAATTATATGCAGAAGATTGCATAATATATAGAACAACAAGGTTATAACAAGGTTACAAAGACAGTTTGTGTGGAAACACAAACTCAAAATCGGTCTCCGAAGTGAACCATCCAGGCAGATAAAAAGGCAGGTTTCAATATTTTCAGAAAGAATATCAGAATGCGATTCTAACAAAGGCAAATGACAGAGAAGAATGGAGAAAGAATGTTGAAAGATCTTGTGTGGTGCCCCAACCGTCCAGGAGACCAAAGGATATGTGAACGTGAATGTGAAGTCCAATGTGGACCTGGCCTAACTGATGTTATAATGATTATCTAATTGATGTAATTGTTTTGTAAAGGGTCAATCTCTTATTCAAAGTCCTTAAGCAAAAAAAAAAAACATTCCGTAAAAAAAACAATTCCTTTAGTAAAGTATTCTATAGTTGTAGTACAGCATTGCAGTTCGCGTGATAAAATGAAAAATTACTTATTAATTGTTTTCTTGCATAATGTAAAAATATTTTTTTACAAAAAATCTAAAACCGTCTGCATAAATGTGTTATAAATAAGGTAGATTGTAATTAGCCTTACTAAATAGCCTCCCGTGTTTGTTATTTTTAATAGTGAATAGTTTTAAAAATGGTGTAGTTTTATGAAACACACTGCTTGCATAGTTGATTTTAAAAATTAGATTTTTCGCTTTCAGACAAAAAAATTATGGGGTTGCATCAGAAATTTGAATGGTCTAAAATATTATGATGTCGAATTTTCACTATCTTTTCTAGTTTACGAGATCAAAACGGGACGGATGGTCAGACAGACCACACAAAACTAATAGCGTCTTTTCCCCATTCGGAGGCCGCTAATAAAAAAAACACACAAGATACAGAAAATTTACAAAGAAGATTAGATGAATTGCAGAGATGGGAATCAAATTGGAGCATGTCTTTCCACCCAGAAAAAATGGCCGCTATTAAGAGTAACACAAATAAAAAAATAAAACAAATAAATACCACTTATCTTATTCATGGTAAACCAATAACACAGACTAAAAACGCTAAATAGCTAGGTGTTATAAAAATGAAAATTATCATGAAATCCCCATATTGATGAAACTTTTACAAAATCAGTCAAAGCATTAGCGTTAATTAAAAGAAATGTCTATAAATCAAATAAGAATATAAAAATAAAATGTTCTTTAACCTTGGTCAGGCCAATAATAGAATATGCATCCTCCGTTTGGGACCCCTCAACTCAAGAAAACAGAAACTGGAACAGACACAAAATAGAGCAGTGAGATTCATAACAAATGAATATTCACATTTGATCAGAGTAACAGCTTTAGTAAAATCACTAAATTTAGAAACCAGTCAGAATAGATGACTTAAAAGTAGACCCTAAAGTAACAATTATACACAAAACACTGAACCATAATCTTCAAATACAAAAACAAAATCTATTAAACTACTCAGACACAAAGATAAAAGGCACATTCCTTGCATCATATGGTAGAATAAATTTTGTACAAATACTCCTTCTTTCCTAGTGCATGGAAAACCAATGACTTGACAGAATTTAAGTAACTGATTACCATGCATGACTAGATTGACCTAGGAACACGCGTAGGACGCAATCATCTTGTTTGTTGAAGTAACGTTGACGTTGTGTGTATTTCAGTAGAAAAGTCAGGGTCCTCGCCTTTTAAATCTTTCCTGAGGTCTCAGCGCTATGTTCAACAAATGTGACCTATTTTCTATTTGCCTTGATTCGGCACCTATTTTGTTTTTTATCTTCTGGAAGTATATAGACTGATATTAAAATGTAATCGCTAATAACAATCAATCTCCCCTCCCCCCAAACCTAACAAAGAAAGACACAGATTTTCCATTACGTCAAGACACATATAGTCAGCCTCGTTGTGGAACTGAACGTGGAATCAAAGTGTGCTGAAATAGCCTGCCAACAAATGAGAGCCTTGCCGGCTGTAAAAGAAGACCTCTGTCCTGTCAGTTTAGATAAGTGAGGTACTTACCAGACTAGCGTGTCTAATGGTGAAATATCTTCTAATGGTGAAATATCTTCTCTCGAGGTTACTCAATCTATTGGAAGTTGGCTCTTTGATTAGCTTAGAGCTGGGGTTGTTTGGGCTACGTGGCAGTACAAAGTTCATGAAAAGGTCCTGTTTTTTTTAAATATTATCTGAAGTAAGAAATATGGTGCTTTGTATAAATTAAATCAAAGATTTGGTTTAGATTCTTTAATAAGTGTACGTGGTATTCATTTACAATTTTTTTATCTTTGTTTACTATAAGTGAAAATCAAGCATTTTATAATGGGTACACATTCTAAGTCTTAAAAGTATATTAAAAAAAGACTAGAAGTTGCTTAGCTACATACAAATACTGCACACAGTGATTTCTGGGCCATATTTCGCTAATTTTGTAATGACAAATTGGACCTAGACTTGTTTTCTTGGTGTTCAACCTTTAGCTTTACATATTTCAAAAGAATTATAAAAAAAAACTGTATTTATTGATTTATTTGTTTGTTGTTGTTTTTTTTAATAAGAAGCAAATAAAACAAATAATCTTGAGAGTTTCAGCTAGTGTTTCACGTAAAACACTTTTGACAGAATATGTTCTTTATTCTTTACAATGTACTTATAAATGTAGGACCTATGTTCTTTATTCTTTACAATGTACTTATAAATGTAGGACCTATGTTCTTTATTCTTTACAATGTCCTTATAAATGTAGGACCTATGTTCTTTATTCTTTACAATGTCCTTATAAATGTAGGACCTATGTTCTTTATTCTTTACAATGTCCTTATAAATGTAGGACCTATGTTCTTTATTCTTTACAATGTCCTTATAAATGTAGGACCTATGTTCTTTATTCTTTACAATGTCCTTATAAATGTAGGACCTATGTTCTTTATTCTTTACAATGTCCTTATAAATGTAGGACCTATGTTCTTTATTCTTTACAATGTCCTTATAAATGTAGGACCTATGTTCTTTATTCTTTACAATGTCCTTATAAATGTAGGACCTATGTTCTTTATTCTTTACAATGTCCTTATAAATGTAGGACCTATGTTCTTTATTCTTTACAATGTCCTTATAAATGTAGGACCTATGTTCTTTATTCTTTACAATGTCCTTATAAATGTAGGACCTATGTTCTTTATTCTTTACAATGTCCTTATAAATGTAGGACCTAAGTCCATACTTTTGTGTCTCTCTCCGTTATAACCTTCTCGACACATGATGAAATCAGAACCTGATGCTAAAACCTCAGGACATCTTAATGTTCCCGTAGTTCAGTCCACTAAATGACACATTACAGAAGCCACCTGGGACGTTTTGAAAGAATTCAATTATCTGGAATAAAAGTGTAAATTCCGTTAAAAATATCTTTTAAAAAAAATGAAAGCCAGGCAAGAAAAATGGCGTCACAGATAGGAGATGAGTGACGTAGTTGGTCCCTTGATTCTAGTGACAATATAGAGTTACACAGTGTGTGAAGTGTCTGAAACCAAAATTTAAAAAAAAAGACATTAAAATAAATCTTTGTTAGATGTTTAAAATTATTTTTTATTCGATCTCTGACCTTCTTTACATGTTAATTTAACTGAACATCATCTAGTCTTTTATTTTCTAAACTGGTTTCAATGAAACAGAATGACCTCATCTAACTTCATAAACTACACTTGTCTAAGTCAATAAAATGTAGTCATCAACTTTCATTGATGGCTGCCTGGTCGTGCGGTTTGCGCGCTGGACTGTCGTTTGGATTTAACGATGGTCCCGGGTTCAAACCCTGCCCGCTCCCATCCCCCGTCGTCCTGCGATAGGTTTGGACTAGGAAGTAAACTATCTTCAACTCTGAAGGAATATCCGAAACATGTAAAACATTTTACAAACAATTGGTTGCAATATTCAAAGTAAACACTCATCAGACTTTTAGTTTGCAACAGTATTGGAAAGTTGAAACCCATCGCGAGGTCATGGCTCTAAAGTGTGCAAGAAAAGAAATTAACCGAGATAACATTTGTGGATGACTTTTGAGTTGAAATAGTTAGACAACTTCTCTTTTGGGTCAGTGACACTTGTTTTAAGTTGAAATAGTTAGACAACTTCTCTTTTGGGTCAGTGACATTTGTTTCAAGTTGAAATAGTTAGACAACTTCTCTTTTGGGTCAGTGAACTTGTTTCAAGTTGAAATAGTTAGACAACTTCTCTTTTGGGTCAGTGACACTTGTTTCAAGTTGAAATAGTTAGACAACTTCTCTTTTGGGTCAGTGAACTTGTTTCATGGTTGTCAGCCAGGCTGCTGGGCTTATGTGACGTGGGCTTTTCTTTCCTTGTCTGTTGGACGATACTATAATACACTGAAGTGCTAGTTCATGTCACTTAAGCACAAATGACGACCCAATGTGTAATTGTGGCTTTTACAATTTCACATTTTTAAGCTTCTTTTAAACGCGTATTAGCAAATCACATGGAGATAACTAGGTTTACAGAGTAGGACATCGATGAAGGAATCAGAGGGACTCTGCCCCGGTTAGACTGAAAACATTATTTGGTCTAAGACTTTGTTGTAAGTCTCTCTGATTTCAGTTTTGAACAAATTAAATCTGTTGTTTCTTTTTGTTGTTGTCCAGATATGGTATGACATCCATTTGAAATGGGACCCTGCAAAACACGGAGGGGTGGACAGTATTCGTGTCCCGTCCAGTAAGATCTGGATTCCTGATTTCAAACTGTATAACTAGTAAGTATAGACGTGTCTCTTATTGACATAGTCAGTGATCTTTTTTTTTCTTTCAATACTTTGATGCTTTTGAAGGGGAAACAAATGAAACCAAAAAATATTAAAAGAACAATCTTGGAGCATTATAAAATAGTGAAAGTATAAATCAAATAAATAATAGAAAAGTATAGATTATAAATAGGAATAAAAGTTATGTTTAAATCAAGTTTTTACAGTAATATATTAAAATATTTTTCTTCTTATTTCTGTACTTTAAAGTAAATTGGAACTAATTTAGGCACAAAGAAATCATTAAGCATCGTAGGCTAGTTGTACACATAAGCTTGATGTGTTGGCTCATAAATAAATGGTTGAATTACAAAATGACAATAAAATTCCTAATGTGTTTTCAACAATATGTCTTTTACTGATGGCTGCCTGGTCGTGCGGTTTGCGCGCTGGACTGTCGTACGGATTTATCGATGGTCTCGGGTTCAAACCCTGCCCGCTCCCATCCCCCGTCGTCTTGCGGGAGGTTTGGACTAGGAAGTAAACTATCTTCAAGTTTGAAGGAACATCCGAAACATGTAAAACATTTTGCTACAAACGATACACAATCTCTACTAGAAAGTAAGAATGACTCTCATAACAATCTCTACTAGAAAGTAAGAATGACTCTCATAACAATCCATTAGCTGTCTGTAATGCTATTCTATCTCCCTGTCTCCAAGCTCCGCCCCTTTAGTTAAAAAGTATGCCATCATCCTATCCAGTTTGATTGTATCTCACAATCCCAAATAAATGAGGTCTGTCCAGTAAGATCTAAGCTTACACTACTTGTGTTGTGTTCTCTTGCAGTGCTGATGAGCGACTGGCTGAGAGACGTGATGCCCGATGTACTGTGTCTTACGATGGCAAAGTGCTGTGGATGCCGCAAGCTATTTACAAGTACAAACATCCACAGAGAAGCATGGCTGCACCATACACACACATAGATCTATAACTAGTTACTCCTACTGATATCAAACTCACCTCACCTATAAACACATATATTTATAAGTAAAGACATATTTGAATGGATACTATATACATACATTTGCTGTATCCCTTGCTGCACAACGTTGAAATTGAGGATATTCAATTTTGTATTCTTATCATTTGAGTACATATAATATGCATTGGTATTTAACAGGATACAGTATTGAAAGACTTGAAATGGAAGAATGGGTGAAGATTCAGTGCAATGGATATATACAGATATATATTTAGTATATAGTATATATATATATATATATATATATATATATATATATATATATATATATACACTAGCTATGTTTAAATAGAGGTGTTTTTTTTTTGGGGGGGGGGGGGTTGTTTTATAATAAAAGGTGAACTATGCTGTGATCCTAGTTAAAATCTATATCAAGATGACTCTTTTGACCTCAATCTAGTCAACTCTTCTGTTGTAGGACAACTTGACATCTCCTAAGATCACTGCTATTTCTAAGGAACGTTTATACTAAGTTTCATGCAGATTGGTTCTGTGATTCATTTCTATAAAGAACATACATACATACATAAATACATACATACGTAAATACATACATACATTCACACACACATACATGCATGCTCTCTAAATTTTACTTGAAATATTAAAAATAAAGATCTAAAAACATTTGTACAAGTCATCGTTAGAACATACACTTGAATACATTGAAACTAAAACACATATTTAAACTTACACGTCAAGTCATCTTAATATAATATTTAAAAGTAGAGACATTGGCATGCAATAATAGAGCACACACACACATGTGTGTCCTTGTAGTCTGAATTCAATTCCCAAGTATTTTAATTGACACAAACTTCAATCAATGATGTTTCTCCCCAGGAGTTCCTGTGAGATTGACGTAGCTACCTTCCCTTTTGATATCCAAAACTGTACACTCAAGTTTGGGTCTTGGACTCACTCGGGAATCTTGATTGACCTTATGGTACTCTACCAAGAGGAAAAAGTCAAAGAAGGGAAGATTGATATGTCACAATATGTGAAAAGTAATTCTTGGGACATTCTCAAGGTAGCCATTACTTCTGAGGGGACTCTGTAGGGAAAAGTTGCTTTTGTTTTTGGATGCAACAACATCAAATTAAAAGCTATTAAGATTTAGTTTTGACCATCCTGTTCCTCGTGGTTCTTAGTGTATCTTCACACAGTAGCTCGGGCTCCAGATAGGAACAAGACTTACTTTTGATTTTCTGTCAACTTTTCATCTTCTGTCAACTCTGTCAACGCACTATTTGGTTTCCAATTGAATGTGCATACTGTATAGAGACCTAAATATGTTAAAATAATTTCAAAGCAAGTAGAAAATACAGTTTGTGTTTTATACCAAATTTAGTTCAAAATCAAAGTAATACCTTAAAAATCCAAAATCTGGTGTCATTAGAGAGTCTCAACCCATGAAAAGGGTATCTCGTGTTATAAAGAGAATAAAACATTTGAGTACATTCAAAGTATTTCGATGTTTTTTTTTTTATTTCAAAGTAAATAAATTGTTAAAGTTTAAAAACAAAATGTGTCATAGTATTTATTTTAATTTTGTGATCTTGTGTTAGGTGTGTTTTTATGTGATAGTTACTCAGTTTATCTTTAACTTTTCTCTGACATATATATCTTAGAAATTCAAAAATGAGACAGTCACAAGAAATTCTTTTAATGTTCTCATGTTTTTTTTTTTAGTTTCCAGCAGTTAGAAATGTCAAACTGTACACTTGCTGTCCTGATGAGCCCTATGTTGACCTTTCCTTCACTATAGTATTCCGACGTAGGTCCACCTTCTACAATTACATTCTGATCCTACCTTGTATTCTGTTAACATCACTGACCTTGGTTTTGTTTTGGATTCCACCTGAGTCACCTGCTAAAATGATGCTAGGTAAGAACTGGTGTGAATATATCCTCATTGTAGAGATCTTAGCTTCAGGCAATACAGAAACACACATTTTATAACCAGACTTTTTACTGTCACACTTTTGACTGGCACATTGCTCTACCGTTCCATTGTATACTCTTACCTTATCACAACCTCAATGATTACCATCTTTGAATCACCTTATCTTGCAATACCTGCACTTCTATCATCTTAACTCGCAGCATCTGCATTTGTATCACCTTATCTTGCAATACCTGCACTTCTAGCATCTTAACTCGCAGCATCTGCATTTGTATCATATTATCTTGAAATACCTGCACTTCTATCATCTTAACTCGCAGCATTTGCATTTGTATCATCTTATCTTGCAATACCTGCACTTCTATTATCATAACTCGCAGCATCTGCATTTGTATCATCTTATCTTGCAATACCTGCACTTCTATTATCTTAACTCGCAGCATATGCATTTGTATCATCTTATCTTGCAATACCTGCACTTCTATTATCTTAACTCGCAGCATCTGCATTTGTATCATCTTATCTTGCAATACCTGCACTTCTATTATCTTAACTCGCAGCATATGCATTTGTATCATCTTATCTTGCAATACCTGCACTTCTATTATCTTAACTCGCAGCATATGCATTTGTATCATCTTATCTTGCAATACCTGCACTTCTATTATCTTAACTCGCAGCATCTGCATTTGTATCATATTATTTTGCAATACCTGCACTTCTATCATCTTAACTCGCAGCATCTGCATTTGTATCATATTATCTTGCAATACCTGCACTTCTAGCATCTTAACTCGCAGCATCTGCATTTGTATCATCTTATCTTGCAATACCTGCACTTCTAGCATTTTAACTCGCAGCATCTGCATTTGTATTATATTATCTTGCAATACCTGCACTTCTACCATCTTAACTCGCAGCATCTGCATTTGTATCATCTTATCTTGCAATACCTGCACTTCTATTATCTTAACTCGCAGCATCTGCATTTGTATTATATTATCTTGCAATACCTGCACTTCTACCATCTTAACTCGCAGCATCTGCATTTGTATCATCTTATCTTGCAATACCTGCACTTCTAGCATCTTAACTCGCAGCATCTGCATTTGTATTATATTATCTTGCAATACCTGCACTTCTACCATCTTAACTCGCAGCATCTGCATTTGTATCATCTTATCTTGCAATACCTGCACTTCTACCATCTTAATTCACAGCATCTGCATTAATACTATCTTATCTGCAGCATCTTCACCTGTACCATCCTACCTAGCACTACCATCGCTTATAGCTTCTTACCTTGCACTACCATCGCTTGTACCATCTGCCTTGCACCATAACCCTTATCCCCTCATTTTCTTCCCATATTCTCTCATAGGTCATTGTTTTCTCTCCAACTTATTCCATGTTCCTCCCTCCACAGCTTGTGTATCTCCTTCTCATTTATTTCATGTCTTTGCTAAATTAAAATACTTTTTTGTTTTTGTACTTGTCCCAGGTATCAACATTTTTGTCGCCTTTTTCTTGTTAATGTTACTGATGGAAGCCAATCTGCCGCCATCAGCTGCCAAAGTGCCTCTATTAGGTAATGCACTGTTCAATATAGTCTGTATACATTAGGATCAACAGAGTTGAACAATTGTGTTTAAAATAATGTATTTTCTATTTATTTTGATGCTATTCTAATGTAGTTGTTTATTATTGTTTTTTACTTAGAAGTGTTTTATAGCTTGAAAAGTTTGATTTTAAAAGTTGGTAACAGATTATGAGCTTCTTGGCCAGTTGTCTGTTCAGATCTTGTCATACACACAGACATTCTTGACCATTTTTTTCCAGGCAATACTCACATGTATGGTCTATACAACTCTGTGGACTACTTAGAATATTACATCCTATAATTTCCATTGACAAGCCAGGCAAAAGTACCACATCTTATGTCCCACACTTAGCATCACCTGTACATCAGGACTGCTCTCTTAAGAGACATTCCTTCAACTTTCAGGTTTCTGTCTCCACTAGACAACTTGCTGACTTCATCATGTCAGTTTAAACAACTACAACACTGCTGCTTGCAAGCGCAATTACATTTTACACTTGCATATCTGAGAAACTCAAAATTTATTGATATCAATGAGTGTGAGTAAATGGTTGGCCCAGAAGTTGAACTCATTTATAACTGAAACTGAAAACACACACACACACATAATTTTCATGACTTCTTGAAGCACGATGGTTAGATAACTAGAAGAACAAAATAAGAAATACAATTGTAAGTAGTTGGAAGAAAGTGTCCAAGCTAGGATAACTCAGCTGAAATGAGACTACAGCTATAAATAAAATAAACCTGAAACTAAGTAGTCCAATTATTAGCAAATATTGTCTTGTTAACTTTCAGGGAAGTACTACTGTCTGAATATGATTCTCATTACATTGTCTTGTTAACTTTCAGGGACGTACTACTGTCTGAATATGATTCTCATTACATTGTCTTGTTAACTTTCAGGGACGTACTACTGTCTGAATATGATTCTCATTACATTGTCTTGTTAACTTTCAGGGACGTACTACTGTCTGAATATGATTCTCATTACATTGTCTTGCTTTCTGAACATTGTCGCCGTCCACTTCTCGTTCTATGGACCAAGACGACCGCTGCCCCATTGCCTGAGGATGGTAAGTACTCAAAACGAGAACCTTCAAAACACATCAGTGATACTTAGTGTAGGCCTAGCTTCATAATTACCACAGTAGACGAACAGAAGATAAGGCAGAACAGGAATAAATGCAATATTTGAAATTGAGTTTTTAAATTAGATGTAAATGTTAATAAGTTAGATCTAGTCAAATGATGTTCTACTATTGGGTCTGTTCTAGGTGATGTTTGAATTCTTCGCAAAGATACTCTGCATGGACAGCCTAGTCAGTCAGTTCCGAGATAAGACTATATCCGAGCTGACTTCGAGACTTGTTGGGGACAGGGTACCATTTTTGGGTATGCCCCTGAATGGAGACAAGAGCAGCAAGTGGGTAGTCAGCGGCGATGCCCTTCCACCTTCAGAACAGGAGCAGATAAACATGGCGGGTATGGACGCTGAGCAGCAGATTGTCCAGTTAAAAATGATCAACACTCATCTGAGTGACCTGATGGACTTTATCAAGATGTACAAGACAAGGACTACCAACAAAGACCGGAAAGAGAGAGTGGCCCAAGAGTGGAAAGCTCTGAGTCTTATATTTGACCGCATATTTTTCTGGGTCTATCTGGCTGCTATCATTACCTCCCTGTGTGTTATAATGCCAATGATTACATACAATGAACATAACATAGAGAAAGATCCGATTCTAGAGTAAAAGTCATTTGCATGGCATTTCAAGCATAACTAACATCACAGACAGATCATTTCAACCAGCAGTTCGGAACGAAAGAAAGATTCATTGGAATCAACTTGAAAGAATAAGAATGCTTGAATGAAATGAGCCTAGACATTAGAGTTCCTCTGTGGGACAGAAACGTATTTTTGATATGGGTGAATTAAACAGCTGGTCTTGACCTACTCATGACAACATGGAATAAAAGTGTCTATTAGATGATGTGTATGAATTTCCTAAATGTATGAAATCATATAGCATGATCATTCAATACTTTGCTATTGTTTTTTTAAGTCATTTTCTTAATGAGTCTCAGTCAAACTATAAGTGACATTCCGAACAACATGGAGGCTTAAAAACTGTCATTTAACAACAAAACTGTATGAAAGAAAACATTTTCAACAAACATTAGAAACAAGAAAACATCAATCAAGAATTCAAAGTCATTTAAAAAATAGTCAGAATCAAGTTGTTTTTTTTTTAATTTCGTTTTCCAAATCCAATCCATTAAAAGGGGGAAAGTGGAGAAGAGTACTTTGCATATTGAGAAGTTTCACTCTAAGCATGCATCTAGTTGCGTGTAGGCAATAATCATAACATTGTAAACCTCTTTGTGTATTCTCATCTGTAAAAACGCATTTGGGTTAAGTTGTAACAAAGTTACAAAGAAAAAAAATCATATTATTGACATTTCTATGTGGGATGGGAGAGGGAATGTATGGCTGTCAGACATTCGTCACTGTTGATGTATAGGACACTTTAATTAATGTTCCTGTTAATTTAATAAGAGTTCCGTTGATACCTTAATTAATGTTCATGTCTATGAAAAAGTTCAGTTGATGTTGCACATGAAATATTTCAAACTATTCTCTAAACTAAATGCTAAGATAGATCTAGATCTAGGCTATATTCTAGGTGGTGAAATTGCAAAGGAAAGATTTGTTGATGAGTTTATGTATACTATGAGCTTTTTTTGTGTGTTTTGTTTTGAACTTTCTCTAAGGCATTTTGACTTTGAATGCTACTAAGAGACCACACTTCAGAGAGTGTATAGATCTACTACATCTACAAGGACTAATTTTTTAGCGGAAAAAAAAAAGAATGTTTATTGTCTGATAGTAGTCTTGAGTTGTGAGACTTTGTAAGCAATAAGACATTTGTTGAATTACTTTGTCTTACTATAACAGTAATGTATTGAGTAGGCTAAAATGGCCCTCTAAGTATTTTTCTACACATCAAACATATGTGATCTTTAAAAAAAAATTAATATTTATGTTTAGAAGTTATACACTAAATATTTGATAAGCCATTTAAAGACGTAGTTTAGACCAGACTTGATCAAATATAGATCTATTCCCCACAACCTTTGAGAATGAACAGAAAGCAGAAAGTTTTTACATGCACACATATGCCTGCACACACATTCACACATACCTGCACTTTAATACACACTGTCAAGCAAACCTTTGTTTGATGTGGTTAATCATATTTCTTTATAGGTCTGTGAGTCCAACTCAGAACTACCAAACTTCAGTCATTCTTACCTAAGCTCACTGACCTGTTCAAATGATCTCCAAAAATAAATCATTTGACGCTGTTTTACATTCCGTGTCTATTTTGAATGTATGCAATATGGTGAGACAAAGCTCGTGGTCTTATGACTGACCATTGGTCATTATGATTGTGTCCAAGTACTCATTGTTCATCTCCAATCGAATGGTCTGTCAGTCATTTGGTACAAATTTTTGCGTTCTGGTGTCATGGTGACTTTTGCCACTTTAAATGTAATGATGAGAGGCCCCATTATGTTTTATAGGAAACTAGTCGACCGGCGGCGTAGCATACGCCGCTTTTTTGCAGGGCCGGCCTTAGGTGACCGCAGTGGGCTCCGCACTTATACGACCGCAGCGCGCAAACCGCACGACCAGGTAGCCATCCGTAGCGAAGGGTGAAATAATACTTGTTCTTCCCCCTCTTTTTTTCCTGAGCCGTGCTCTCTGTCGCCTCGATAGTTCCTACAGAGTAAATTACTTCCCCCCCTCCTCTTTTTTACGTGAGGTAGAAATAAAACAAGTATGATCTATCTTGGTTACAACGGTCCGGCCCTGCTATTTTGTAAATACTTGTTCTCCCCCCCCCCCTTCTTGTTTTTTCGTGGGGTTACTATCCGTAGATATAAGAGAGTGATCTTTCCTTTACTTCTTGCTCGTCCAAACTGTTGAGCGAAGAAGAGAATTTTATATATATATATAGATTGTGCAATATCAAAAGTACACCAGTAAACAAAAAAACAAAAACAAACAAATTCCTTACCATCTTTAAAGTACTAGACAATATGTATAACACCATCTCCAAAGCATTTTAAATACAATACAGAATATTTAAACTTTAAAAATTATATTGTAAACTTAGAGAGTAGAAAAACAATGTTTTCAATACAAATAGTCTCTATTCCAAATGCTCAAATACTTTGTTGGCTTCTAGGTGATATTTTAAATAGATTTGTAGATGTTTAAGCTCATCGTTTGACCAAATAGTCCAATTGTAGAGAATAGAAAAGATACAAGAAGTGGTTGATTGTTTGAAAGTGAGTGTGTGTGTGTAGGCCAAAAGTTTCACACGACTCACACAGATGTTCTGATTGCTCCTCATGCTTTCTCTCTAGCCGAAGGAGTTCCATATGAGATGCACGCATGATGACATAACTTAATATGAAGTTTAAAATGTTTACATTAGTTAAAAGTCTTGACCTAGATTGTTTAAATGACACTTTGAATGTTGATGTAATAATAAACCAACTCTTTTAAGAACTTTTTTTATGAGAAAACATGGAAACTCAAATGTTTTACTTATTTCTTAGTTTGTAAAGTTACAAATATACACAATTATTTCCAATTATCAATATACAAAGTTAGCAGTTTTTTTTTTAAATAGGTTCTCTCTTTCAGCAACCTCAAGAAAGTCTTTCGAGAACAAAATTTATTTATAACTTGTTTCTACATAGGTTTATGTTTTTGCAATTCCTCAATATTTGATCTCTCTTTTTTTATGTTTTTGTTGCGGACACTGTGAAGAAAAGGTTTTTAGTTCCTGAAAACTTCTTATCAATTGAACGAAAAGTATGAAAACAATCCTTAACATGTGGTGAGACAGAATGTGGAGAGAATGTGGAGTAGAATGTGGATGGACAAAATCTGGAAAAAAATTAGGAGAGACAGATTATGGAAAAAAAAATGTGAGCAGACAGTATAAAGAAAGACAGAATGTGGAAAGAAAATGTGAGCAGACAGTATAAAGAAAGACAGAATGTGGAAAGAAAATGTGAGCAGACAGTATAAAGAAAGACAGAATGTGGAAACAATCTGAAGAGACAGAATGTGGAAACAATCTGAAGAGACAGAATGTGGAAACAATCTGAAGAGACAGAATGTGGAAACAATCTGAAGAGACAGAATGTGGGAAAGAGGAAACTTTGACTATGATGCAAAAAAAAAAAAAACGTGGTGAAACAAAATGTAGAGAGACAAAATTTGGAGAGACAGAATGTAAAAAGATAATGTGGAGAAAGTGTGGAAAGAGATTGTAGAGAGAAAATGTGTAGATACAGAATGTGGAAATAGAATATAGAAAGAAGAATTAGAAGAGCTAAAAGGTGTAGAGGGAATCTGGTTAGAGAATGCAGAAAGTCAAAATGTGGAGAAAGAATCTTGAGAGTCAAAATATGTGGAGACAGAATGTGGAGAGAGATTTACAGGTTAATCAAAATACTTTTCAACATGAGTTATCTTTCTATACAATCTTGACGACCATGTATCCATTTTTTCTCCTCTCCATCAATGTTGTTAAGGGTTGGTCAGGGACTTGACATTTGTTTCAACTACAGAACATTTTGATAAAATAAAAACAAACTATATTACTATGACTGCATGTAAAGATCAAAGCTAATTGCACTGACTCATATTGCATGTTTACACATGTACAACAAACCTTGACACGAACACGTATACACATAATTTTACTTTTGAATTCGGTTTCTGTTTGAACCAGTTTGATTTGTTTGTTGTTAGTTGCATTTTTTATATTTTAATTTTAGCGGCTAAAAGTTTATTCTCAACAAAAACTAGAATTTTTTTCTGGTTGTTAGTTTTTAGAATTTTTCAGATTTTATTTTCAGTGTTTTTTTTTTCCGTTTTTGTTGAAGCAAAAAAAAATGTTTGCTGAACTTCCGAAAACGACAAACTGCAGTATTGACAACCATAGACATTGTCTTTAGATTGGATAGACGTGCTATTTATTTAATGCGGTGGTAAATGAAAATGAAACTGACTTCTTGACTTACAAGCTCCTTCTTTAAATCCACTACATTTCCGGTTTAACAATAAGGGAGAGCACTAGCAAACTTTGTATAGGCTTCCTGTTAAAATGTATGAATTTCAGTGTTACAAACTTTATAAAACTGTCTATCTATACGAGTGTTCGTTTAAATTATACAATCTATTGGTATTTTAAATGAGGATCATGAGTGTTGTGAGAGACCCAGTCTACATTTTCGATTACTACTTGAATGAGAGATGAAAGAGTCAGATCTCATAATGTAGATTTGGTTTGTGTTGGTTGCTGTCAACTAATAAAGATAAACGTATAACTTATGCACACACTTTATGATGTTACCATATGAAATGTTGGTGAAATGTATGTATTATATATATATCCATAAGCTTTGTGTAAAACACTGAAATAGTTATCCTGCAAGGATTGAGTCATTTGATCGTGTATTAGTAGTCTTGTGGTTCTATGATAAGGTTATTTTAGCAGTCTTGTGGTTCTATGCTAGGGCTAATTTAGTAGTCTTGTGGTTCTATGCTAGGGCTATTTTAGCAGTCTTGTGGTTCTATGCTAGGGCTATTTTAGCAGTCTTGTGGTTCTATGCTAGGGCTAATTTAGTAGTCTTGTGGTTCTATGATAAGGTTATTTTAGCAGTCTTGTGGTTCTATGCTAGGGCTAATTTAGTAGTCTTGTGGTTCTATGCTAGGGCTATTTTAGCAGTCTTGTGGTTCTATGCTAGGGCTATTTTAGCAGTCTTGTGGTTCTATGCTAGGGCTAATTTAGCAGTCTTGTGGTTCTATGCTAGGGCTAATTTAGTAGTCTTGTGGTTCTATGCTAGGGCTAATTTAGTAGTCTTGTGGTTCTATGCTAGGGCTAATTTAGTAGTCTTGTGGTTCTATGCTAGGGCTAATTTAGCAGTCTTGTGGTTCTATGCTAGGGCTAATTTAGCAGTCTTGTGGTTCTATGCTAGGGCTAATTTAGTAGTCTTGTGGTTCTATGCTAGGCTACTACAACGAGTGTTGGAAAGCGCCTACTGAAATGCAGATAGTTGATATTCCGTTTAAAAAAAAATTAGGCCTCTTTGAATATACTTGCTTAGCTGTAGTAATGTCCCATAAAAAGGCAATACATTTTTTTAATGTTTGTCCTGAATTTGTTATGATCTTCTTTCAGCATATAGGCTTATACACTGAATATCTTGTGACTTTTATCAAATCTTTCTAAACAGCAATGATAGGCTTTAATGTTATGAGCTTTTTAGACAAGAAAGAATTTAATGATAATGTTCTTTGTAGACACAAATCTAGGCTCCTTTATATCTATTTACTTTATGTTCATGTTTCTTAATGAGCTGTTTTGACACTATTGTATGTATCGTATTGAGATGTGTTGACACTATTGTATGTATCGTATTGAGCTGAAAATGCATCTTAATAGCCAATAAGTTTGTTCCCATTCTTTGTTATCAAATATCACAGTTTGTATCATACTACTTGATAAACTGAAACACTATTTAAGATTGGAAGAACGTATGCATTAAATCAGACTCGGTTAGAGCTTATGACCCACAGCCTCATACATAAACGTTGGCACATCACATTTTATGTAATGAATGTAATGAGCATGAATTAAGTAGGCCTATATGCATCTTAATGAATGGTTGTATCAGACGTGATTGAATACAGTGGGTGCAGACGTGATTGAATACAGTGGGTGCAGACGATCATGTAATACCAAGTATTGAAAAGATCTGTTTATTCGGAAACTATTTAGTGGCAGTATGTATGTTGTCAGCTATTGCTGTCTTAATGTGTGTCAAAAACTGAGAGAGTATATGATCTCCGCCACAGCGTCTGTAGTGGGTGTGACATCAATCTTATCTTCATTGCGTAAATAACGTGTAGCATCCAATGCATTCATAGTCAAGTATTCAAAGTGTTCAATAACAAAAAGTGTCATTCAGATCATATGATATTCAAGTTCATGGCTTGCATTTTGGAGAGAAACTATTTCTCTTCACATTGACTCTTTTAACCATGTATTTATTTATATATGTGTAACAAAGTCATTTGTATTTTGCATAGCAGGCCAATTGTATGTAAACAAAATACTGTGTACATTGATCATTGTACTGAAAGATTGGAAGTGTATTTCCATGAAGCAGTATATTATAGACTTGATAGTGACCTCTTGTACAAATCTTGTCAAACTAGTTGATTTCACTTTTAGAGGGCAGAACAAAAATAAAACTAAGGATCATCGTAACAATGTTCAGAAGATCTTCAGCCTACAAACTTGTAAACATTCGATTATAGGCTTACATTCAGAGTCAAAAAGGTCAGTAATTGAATGTACAGTAAGGAAGCAGAAAATAAACGACATTTATCTCTCTATGTATAAAGTCTGTAGAACTTGTGTGTATTTTACAGTTTAAACATTTAGTTCATTGCAACTGTTGTCAATGAGAAATGAGTTAATAAAAAAATAAACAACTCTCTTCAATTCTGTAATGCTGATTCGTTTATTTTCAATTGTTTGGTAGAATACTATAGTCGCATTTTGTGCAATACATAAACATGTTTCTCAGCAACATCAAAACTGAAGAAAATTCAAAAAATAAAAAACAGTATAAACTTACCAGAGAAACGAAACAATTCCAATTTTTATTGAAATACAGTTTTCTCTACCCTATTTAAAAACAGCTCAACACTTCAAACGTTTAGAGTTTACATTTTTATTCGATTGCTAGACACTTGATTGAGATACTTTGATTGTGATACACATTTCTTGTGAGGGAGAAAAAAAATTCTTGGCTGTGATAGTTCTGTGCTATTATTAGAAGGCCAATATTTGGTGTTACAACTATTAGACACTCTGATTGTGTTCCGTGTTTACTGACTGTTCACACCAAGCACACTAAATACCACACACACATATATATCTATCTGCTGTTTGGATTTTATTGATCACTTTTTGACTTTTGTGACTGTTAGTTCAGTCTTGACTGTGTTGTAGATGTTAGAAGGCTCTATGTCAATATTTTCAATACATATCATGTGATATCAAAAGCACTGCTAGTGTTACTACACTATTTATAATTCAAAGAACTATTTATCTGTTGACATATTTGATCATGACTTCATCGATTTTATTTTGTTTTCTTCTTCAATGCAATCATTTCAAGTTTCTACCAACTTAATACTGAACTCCTCCTGATACATTCACTATATGATGCAGCAGATTTGTTTTTTTCTAAAGACAACATTTTTGTCCACTAGTTTTGATCCATGGTTTTAATGAAATGAGTGAGATATGTTCAGGTTTTATAACTATTTGATTTGATCCATGGTTTTCTATTTTGTTAAACACGAAAAATAAATGTCTGATTTATTTTTATTTAAAAAAAGCTCTAGAAACTTTGATTAGTTATGTGTTGGCCACTGCAGTCATTGACAAAACTTTTTTTTTCTAGTGTTGGCCACTGCATTAACCCACAAAACTTCAATGAGTTCCAGTATTCATTATTCACGGATGCAATTTATGCAATGTATAAAATGTGTTTTGTCATTGTTCTTTATATCATAAATGCTTATCAGGATAAATGATAAGGGGGCTGATAAGTAGTTGAATCAGGACCCTGTCAAGTTAAGAAACCAAGTAAAATTTAGAAACTAATAATTGAAGCATTTTTAATCAAGTTAAATTCTAGAAGAAACTCAAAACAAGCAGGAAAGAAATAGTTACAAGGTTTCACCTACTTTCTGAGATAGTGCATAAAATGCAGAAACATTGTTTTCAATAAATGTAAATACATTTTTTAAAAAACAACACAAAACTGCTTTTATTTTGCAAGGTAACATTTACAATGATTATGCTAAAACTAAAACATTTCATATCTATCCAATCGTTACACTTTGATTATTCACTTGGGAAAATGCTATGCTTATAGCTAAGTTGGAAGTAAGAACTCAAATATTAGAGAGACTTACAAATTAAAATAAAAGTTATGTATTTAGATCGAAACTAAATAAAACTACAAGGTTAATTATTAATATGCCAATTTTGGGAAACTTAATTTGTCTGTCTTTACTCAAATTGGTAAATTTCTTCACAAGGTCCTGGTTAAGCCCTATTAATTATGTTATATTATTAAGCCACTCAACAAACACTAAGGATATAATCTATATATATTTTGATCATTAAACACTTGAGTAATAAATAAACCATTGACAAAAAAGGCTTCCTTTTATGTTGTTTTTTAGTTTTGCATGGTTTCCTTTCTATTATTTTCTTTTAACATTTTTCATTCTTGCAATATATATATGTGCATGTAGTAACCATTATACAACTTCAAAAAATAGTATCATTGGAGCTGGAATTTTGTGATAATAATTTTTATTTAAAAAAAAGAACTGGCTTCATCCCATCTGAAAGTTTTAATATAAATTATCTGAACTATGTCAGTCAATTATTTCAACAAAATCTAATGATTGTATTGGCATTCATTCACCCATGAGGAGGTTCAGTCTGTAGCTTTCCATTACACAATTGTCAATCATACAATCAAGAAATTAAAAAAAAATTTGAAAGGCAAATAAAAAAAGCAAAAACAAGCAAAATATTAATATATAAAAAAAAACTTATCTAAGGGGAAGAACACAAAATTTCTGGCATGTATCTCAATACTGCAAGGAAAACCTACCTTTTTCTATTAAAAGGTATAAGCACTATTTGGTTAATTTTTATTTTCATGTTTTGACTGTGAATACTTATGCAAAATTTCAACTTGATCCGAGAATGAGAAAATGTGTACATAATATAAGAATGGGAATAACTCCACATATACAACCACTTATCTCAATAAGTAGCATTTATTTCCATTGTTCTATACCAAACAAAATAGAATATTACCAATACTTTAATACATTAATTTTTGTTGATACATGTTTTGTTCGATACCACAAATAATTGTATTAAGTTTCCACTTGAATGAGAATGGGTGTGGGAGAAGTCAGTTGTAGCCTACAGACATTGTGCCAGACCAGACAGATTTGAGAGATATAAGCTTTGTAATTAGAGAAATGTTGTCTTTCTTTTACATTAAGAATCTATCAAACGTACAGAAATCTAAAAGATGTATAGGAAAACCAACAAAACTAATGAAAATTATCAAAACATAGTTTAATAAAGAAAACAATGTATATATTTCATCAACAAAAGTAAATAATAGAGAGATTTTTCCTTTAAAAGAAATAGTTTAAAAAACATCAGACTGTTGGTAAATAATATTTATAATAAACTGCAATGACAAGTAAAATGTCCATTTTAGTTTTTTTTTCACAAATAAAGTAGGTCAAATAAAACTTTTCTTTCCAACATTTGGTCTCAGAGTCAAAGTCTGTTTATTACATGATATGCCTAGAAAACAGAACAAAGTAGCACTTCAAATTGACTTTTAAAAATAATTATGAAATTAATAATAAAATATCTTTTAACAGTGATAGAAAATCCCACTAACAATACTGGTTATACACACATCTTAAAGCTAGAAGACTAGAAAATACATAAAGATCTAAATAATGTTAAAAAAAAACAATAATGCAAAGGATGAGACTGACTGAAATTGAATAAGCTTAATATAAGAAGTTACTTAACATTTAGTTTAGTATGAGTATGATGTAAAGAGAAAATTACTTATTTAAAAATGGTTGTGCCAAGGTTAACATTTTTATAATAGGGACTTTTTTTTTTCACTATTTAAGAAAAGTGTTTTAAATTAAGATGATGTGATCAAATTGGTAACTCTTTATTTAACTGAAAGCAAGACAATCAAATGTTTGTTGGTCAAATGTTTGACATGTTTCGGATGTTTTTTCAGAGTTGAAGATAATTTACTTCCTTGTCCAAACCTCCAGCAGGACAAAGGGGGATGGGAGCAGGAGAGTTTGAACCCGGGACCATAGATAAGTCCAAACGACATGACCCGGCAGCCATCAAATAACTAATGTGATATAGGCCATTAAACAGAAAGGATGTTCTCGTTATACACCAGTATCTAACCTATTATTACATTGGCATATGAATACACGTTAGACATAATTATTTTCTCTTTCGAAGTAACATCAGTAATTTAAATCATGTGATATTAACACCACCAACCCCCCCACCACCACCACCGTTGTCACAAATCGTAATAAGACTCAATTCTGTCTCAACATTGACTTTATGGCTTATTTCACTTGGTTAAGTCACACTTCTCAACATTGATTTTATGACCCCTTTCTCTTGGTTAAGTCATACTTTAAAGTCACATTTCCCTTGGTTAAGACATACTTTGAAGTCACATTTCCCTTGGTTAAGACATACTTTAAAGTCACATTTCCCTTGGTTAAGACATACTTTAAAGTCACATTTCCCTTGGTTAAGACATACTTTAAAGTCACATTTCCCTTGGTTAAGACATACTTTGAAGTCACATTTCCCTTGGTTAAGACATACTTTGAAGTCACATTTCCCTTGGTTAAGACATACTTTGAAGTCACATTTCCCTTGGTTAAGACATACTTTAAAGTCACATTTCCCTTGGTTAAGTCATACTTTAAAGTCACATTTCCCTTGGTTAAGACATACTTTAAAGTCACATTTCTCTTGGTTAAGACATACTTTAAAGTCACATTTCCCTTGGTTAAGACATACTTTAAAGTCACATTTCCCTTGGTTAAGACATACTTTAAAGTCACATTTCCCTTGGTTAAGACATACTTTAAAGTCACATTTCCCTTGGTTAAGACATACTTTAAAGTCACATTTCCCTTGGTTAAGACATACTTTAAAGTCACATTTCCCTTGGTTAAGACATACTTTAAAGTCACATTTCCCTTGGTTAAGACATACTTTGAAGTCACATTTCCCTTGGTTAAGACATACTTTGAAGTCACATTTCCCTTGGTTAAGACATACTTTGAAGTCACATTTCCCTTGGTTAAGACATACTTTGAAGTCACATTTCCCTTGGTTAAGACATACTTTAAAGTCACATTTCCCTTGGTTAAGTCATACTTTAAAGTCACATTTCCCTTGGTTAAGTCATACTTTAAAGTCACATTTCCCTTGGTTAAGACATACTTTAAAGTCACATTTCCCTTGGTTAAGACATACTTTAAAGTCACATTTCCCTTGGTTAAGTCATACTTTAAAGTCACATTTCCCTTGGTTAAGACATACTTTGAAGTCATATTTCTAGCATATTAAAACATCAGTTGTTTTTTGTCTTGCTTCCTTTTCAAAATGCAGAGAGAAAGCCACGTTCAACTAAATAGAGAACAGTGATTGACATCTTAAGGGTAGTGATAGAGGACACAAAAAGAAGCATCAAGCAGGAATAGCAGTTTGAGAAAGGTTAAAAGTTGAAAAATAAGAATTGAGACAAACTGTAGCATTAACATTAATTAATTTGTTTTTAAATATGCAATTAAAAGGAAATCTCACAAATACACTGGCAGTGGGCCATGGGAGACAACTAGTTTTTATTGTTCATTTCTATTGTTACTCTACAATAAATAGATGCTCCACTTTTCTTGTACTAGTTGATAGAGCAATAAACAGGGAAACTTGGTCCAGGTGGGAACTAAAATCAAACTAATGACATACAAAGTTACAAGAAATGTTCATCAATATGCAAATAAGTGGTTAGGAGCTAAACATTAGAAAATCAGCAATGACTTTCATATTTGTTTGGTTTAGAGCATAGTCTACAAAAGTCTACTGTATGTGATCTGCTTAAAGTTCTACAACAGAATGGTGAATAATTACATCTAGATTGTTATAAATAGGTAGAGTATTGATTTAGAAAATTAATTTAAAAAAAAAAAGGGGGGGGGGGGAATATGTTTTTCAGTTATTTTTGTTGATAGATAAAAAAAGACAAAATGAATGCCAGTATATTACTTAAAAAGATAAAATTGTAAAAAGATATTTTTAGACATAAAAATACTCAGAAGTCAATGAAAATGTATTAATTTTAATATTGTAGTTTAACAGTTAAATAAAATGAGTAAACAGATCTCCCAAAAAATAACAAAAATCCATAAAAAGAAATTCTTATTTACAGAATAAAGTTAAATGTCAACAGCCTTATAAAAATAGTCAACAATGAAACACTATAGATTTGAGCCAGCAAGTTTCAACAGATCATACATAACCATGTGATGTGGGGACAATGCATTTGGTTTGTGACAAGCTGTAACATTACATTGCAACCTTTGCTGTGACCGTTGTTGGTGTTGAGGTAGTTGCAAGAGTTGTAGTAGCTGCTGTCTCCGCAGAGTCCACTTTGAAGACAAATGTATCTGTGCTGATACACTGGAACAGGATAACAACATTGAGAAGCAGGACAAACCAATACTTTTCACTGCCCTGTAGATCCAGAAACAGAACCAATGACATTAACATGATACACAAGGCCCATTACATAAAATGCTTATAAGTAATAGCCACCACACTCACCATTTGTATAAATAACAAGAAAAACATCAAAAATTCTTTTAAAAAAAAAAAAAGCGTAATTGTACCAAGTCTTTATCAGTCATGTCATTAAATTTGTTATAAATCTAGACTAACAAAAATAAATCTGTGCGATTAGAAATATTTTTAGCAATTGTTTTTGTTTAGCGCAATTTTATGCTTTCAGCTTTCTCATTGCATTATGATCCTATTACTTTCTCAATGCACTATGATCCTATCACTTTCTCAATGCACTATGATCCTATAAATTTCTCAATGCACTATGATCCTATCACTTTCTCAATGCACTATGATCCTATCACTTTCTCAATGCACTATGATCCTATCACTTTGTCAATGCGCTATGATCCTATCACTTTGTCAATGCATTATGATCCTATCACTTTCTCAATGCATTATGATCCTATCACTTTCTCAATGCATTATGATCCTATCACTTTCTCAATGCGCTATGATCCTATCACTTGTCTCAATGCGCTATGATCCCATCACTTGTCTCAATGCGCTATGATCCTATCACTTGTCTCAATGCGCTATGATCCTATCACTTTGTCAATGCGCTATAATCCTATCACTTTCTCAATGCGCTATAATCCTATCACTTGTCTCAATGCGCTATGATCCTATCACTTGTCTCAATGCGCTATGATCCTATCACTTGTCTCAATGCGCTATGATCCTATCACTTGTCTCAATGCACTATGATCCTATCACTTGTCTCAATGCGCTATGATCCTATCACTTGTCTCAATGCGCTATGATCCTATCACTTTCTCAATGCGCTATGATCCTATCACTTTCTCAATGCTTTATGATCCTATCACTTTCTCATTACCCTATGATCCTATCACTTTCTCAATGCATTATGATCCTATCACTTTCTCATTACCCTATGATCCTATCACTTTCTCAATGCACTATGATCCTATCACTTTCTCAATGCACTATGATGTTACTGAATGTTTGCTGAATGTTACTGTGATCGCTTTTTAATGCATTAAAAAAAATAATCTCAGAGCTCAGGCCTCCTCAGGGGGACAAATTCAATTTATTCCACCACATCTCTCAAGTACAATTTCTTTCCCTTGTTCAATACCAAACAAAACAATAAATTACCAATAGTTAATTACCTAATTTGTTAATTTTTTATTTTTTTTTATTAATGTCAGGTACAAGATATAATTGTGAAAAATATCAATGTGGTCTCAGATTGAATGTGGGAGAAATAAGGAGTACAAACTATTTACCAGACAGACAAACAGATAGAATGATTTGATATAAGCTATGTAATAACCAATACAAAGTGTATAACCAATGACAATTATAAATGCACATATAAAAAATGACACCTGCAAATACCATTTGTAATAGTTGCTAGAAACAAAGAAACTACCCAGGTCCTCAAAAGTCCTACAAACATTGCTAGATAGAGTCTATGTCTTAATGGTAGGTGCAAGAGAGTTACTCTCATTACCATAGTCCAGTATATGATGTAAGTATGACAAATATGTGTGAAATTTCCAATGCCATGAATCCTTGAGATTAGATGAATAGACTACTTTAGACATAATGTATGCAGCTTTCCTAATATAAGAAAATAATTATTTCTCATTAACTAATGATCCAAAACTATAAATATCAAAAGATTATTATTAATACTTACCAGATCCCCAGTTCTGTACCACCAATTCTAAGAAATATGAATAGTTAATTAAAATGTGATTTTTTAATCTCAATGATAGTTTATGGCTGCAGCAGTATAAGACTAGAGAATGGTTAATTAAACTTTAAAATTTGTAAGTTGTCAAAATCTATACGTTAATTCATTTTATTTTGTCTCAATGTCACCTATTTTAGTTGGGATGTACAACAATTATAGCCAACCTAGGAGTGTGTAGGAATACTTCTAGTCTAGAAGCTAATTTTCTTAGTTGCCTAGTGAATAAGAAACACATCTGAGTAGCATTTAGTTGAAGTTTGGGTATTTTTTTTTTAAGTTATAATTTATGAGTTACTGAAAGTCAGCTGAAAGTCAAATGTTCCACGTAGGCTGTTCTACAATGTATGAGTTACTGAAAGTCAAATGTTCCACATAGGTTGTTCTACAATGTATGAGTTACTGAAAGTCAAATGTTCCACATAGGTTGTTCTACAATGTATGAGCTACTGAAAGTCAAATGTTCCACATAGGTTGTTCTACAATGTATGAGTTACTGAAAGTCAAATGTTCCACATAGGTTGTTCTACAATGTATGAGTTACTGAAAGTCAAATGTTCCACATAGGTTGTTCTACAATGTATGAGTTACTGAAAGTCAAATGTTCCACATAGGTTGTTCTACAATGTATGAGTTACTGAAAGTCAAATGTTCCACATAGGTTGTTCTACAATGTATGAGTTAATGAAAGTCAAATGTTCCACATAGGTTGTTCTACAATGTATGAGTTACTAAAAGTCAAATGTTCCACATAGGTTGTTCTACAATGTATGAGTTACTGAAAGTCAGCTGAAAGTTAAATGTTCCATGTAGGTTGTTATAAAATTCTTAGTTTCTTTTTCCATCAAAGGTTCCTGCACTTCATCATGGACAAAAGATGACAAGATAACTCTACAAATAATGGTGTTTGGTTGATGCCAGTGTAGAAATAATTCTTCTAGAGTGACTAGGTGGAGGATGGTGTAACAGATGTGCCTCCCCAACAAATGCTTTAAAGACCACATAGGACACATATTTGAGATGACAAGGAAAACTACCACTGTAGACAAAAATAGTAAAAAGAAAAATTCAATTGCCCCCCAAGACAAACTAGGTTGTCACATCTGGGTCTGTGTAACCAAATGAACTAAACACTTATCATGTTACAGCATGTATTTAGACAATATATCGCCACTAAAATGTATCTAAGGTGAGGAATAATGAAATATTACTGTTCTGGCTGGCAACTACATAGAAGCCATTAAAAAAATACACAAATTAAAAGTGAACATTATTAGGTTAGTAAAAAATCTTATTAAAAATATGCACAGATACACAAATATATATGTGCATATTGAAAGCACACATACATAAACAAGCTGATTGTATCATTGAAGACAAAAAGGTGAATGTAACTGATTTTGTACAGAAAAAGATCTTGGTTTAAATAATGAGTTACAAGTTTAATCTGAAATGAAAGAATGTCAAATATTGAAAGAAAGTAACTTACCACAACTAGATATACTAGAATGCTGACTGTATAAAAAAAAAAAAAAAAAAAAGTGCATGTCAAGGCAAGATGAAACTATGTAAAGGTCTTAGAAGTAACTAAATGACATTCCTTGACTTCCTTCCTTTGTTTTTTTAGATCTACCTATTTTTTTTATTTGTGTATTTTTTGGTAAAACTCAAATGAATTTTTTACTTCATACTTTGCTTTCACAAATGTAAGCATGTTTAAGTTTTGTGGATTGTTTAATGAAGTCTAACATTAAAAAAAAAAAAAAATGTACAAACTTAAGTTTAAAAAAATTGAAAAAAATATTAATAATGGACTAAAAATGATTTTCTTAGGTACTGCTTGTTTTTGCAAATCTTGGATGCTGACCGCAGAATTAGAGAAGAGGCTCCTAGGAATTGAGATTCTGTAGAAGGATCCTAAGAATCACCTACAGCACCACAAATGAGGAAATTTGAAACAGGATGACAATGGCTCTTGGCCAAGGCAAAAGACAGAGAGGAATGGAAAAGACATCCAACAGATTATGTTTGGTGCCACAACAGACTTGAAAGAAGAGGAAGTTCTTTATATTAGCTATTAATACAATAATATCTCACTAAAGACATATTCAACAACAGAAAAGTGAGATTTTAATTTAATTTCACCCCAGGGTTAATGATTGTTTAAAACTGCATTGTTTACCAAACCTCAAACCTACAGAAGCTGCCTACACATTTGTGTGAAAAGACTAACTCCATTTAATATATTATTGTTTTTTTTATAAACTGTCAGACTAACTTACTGATAAGATTACACACAAGCAAATAGTAGAAACTGTTTTTGTGTCCTTGAACAAAACATGCAATCACTGCTATCTGAAATGTAGATTTAAAAAGTCTGAAAACACAATTTAAACTTATGAAGAAATATGTAGCATCAAAAGATAATACCTCTTAAACCTATGTATACATTTCCTATGTGATCAGTGCTTATCATATGTGCTTAAAAATGTATAATGGTTGTCAGAAAGAACTATTATACTTACAAGAATCATAATCAGTGTAATGGCATTCACTATTCTCACTATAAGTACCTTGAGTTAGATAAAAAAAAAATATTCATTTTAATTATCTGCAGCAGACAAATGGGAAGGGAACTATTTGAATTTCCAGCAAAGCCCTTTAACAGATTACATATCAAATTTGTACAAATGCTCCTTCTTTCCTAGTGCTATTACAGGATGGAATTGGTTGCACAGGCCAGCAAGGAAAACCAATGACTTGACAGAATTTAAGTCATTGTTTAACATGCATGACTAGATTAACCTAGGAGCATGCGTAGGACATAAACATCTTCTGTTTTGAAGTAACATTGATGTATTTTATAAGATATAAGATAGACCCAAATAATGCAATGTTGTCAGTGAAATCCAAGTCCATCATTTGATTTTGTTCACACCATAGAATACAAAGGCAGTCTGATTCATTGCTTTCCTCATTAGTAGTAGTCGATGGCTAGGGGGAAGAGGAAATGTGACAAGATGCACCCCATTCTCAAACCATATTCTCTATTTTCCATAATGATTCTAGATGGACACTATCAAACGCTTTTTTAAAGTCTACAAAAGCTGATTTTTAGCCATTGTTAGCATTCAAGACTTTATTTTCTATTTCGTAGAACAAGATCTGCCTCTTCAGAAACCTGCTAGCTCTTCTCAGAGCCTCTTGTCAGCAGAACAATGCTGTAAACTTTGCCTTTGACAGAGAGGAGGGTAATGCCTCTCCAATGGTTGTGATCTGCCAATTAGCCCTTTTTAGGAAGCTTTACAATCACTCCTTTTTGCCAGTCCTTGAGGACTTTAAAAACTTCATTAGTAAAACAATTCTCATTAATTAAAAATATTCTTTCTAATTAAATTAATTAAATGTACAAAATGAAAAAAATAGATGAAAAAATTAAAGTTCAAAATAAAATTACTACAAAAACTTATTGCAATGTTCATTTGTTTAACAAATAACTTACTGTTCTGGGGTTAATTTCATGGAATACAGCTTTCTCGTCAGGTACAGTGGCTTTAGTTGACATTTCTCTAAATATTATTTACTGGAAAAATTCCTTAAAAAATACGCATGAAAAGAGAAATATAGTATACATTTGAATCTAACATTATATATGAAAAAAGACAATAAAATATATATTAAATAAAATATCTGAAATTTTTGTGTTTAAGACTATATATTTATTATAAACCATGAGTTACAAATGCCCTTGAATTGATGTCAAGAGTTTATAATACATTGTTTTAATAAAATGTCCCCATTCAATTAACCATTCATAATAATTCAAATAAAATTATTCAGCTGCAATCAAAATGTATGGCTCCTTTTTGTCTCGGAAGGCAACGTATGCACCCAGTCGAGTCACTGGTTTTGGTTTAGTCTTGAGACAGGGCAGAATATGGTGTGGCTAATCAAGCCAATTCTAGAGCGGCAACTTTGCCACAATTTGTGCGTTGTCTATGCCTCTGATTCAGAGTTAGCGGACAGGGCAGCTTTCTTTTTTTTCCTCTTGATTAAGGCCGCTTCGTTTCTTTTGCTCTCAGCGAGGATCGTCCCAGAACGTACAGTCTGTCTCCATGCACCTCGGTCTTTGGCTATTTCTTCCCACATACTTTCGTTGATATCTATAGCTCTCATGTCTCACTTGCAGACATCTCTATATGTTAGTCTTAGTTGGCCCTTGGGTCTGACTCCCTCCACAAGCTCAGCATATAAGATATCTTTCAGGATTCTACCATCTGGCATGTGGGTGACATGTCAGAGCCAGCGTAGTCTTCTTTGTGTTAGAAGAACATACATGCTGTTCATATTGGCCAATCTCAATCTGTGCTCTTGGTACATGTATGTTGACCAGCTTTCACTGCCATAAAGGAGAGTGCCCACAACACATGCGTTGTAGAGTAGGATTTTGGATGCTGTGGTCAATTTGGCATTTTCTAAATGTGCTTGGAGAGTTTTTTGCCAATGCTGTTGTAGCTTTTCCTATTCTTTTTGTCAGCTCGATGTCTAAATCTAGGTTACTGGCAATTGTTGAACCCAAGTAGGCAAATTCCTGCACCACCGTAAGGGTGTGGTTCCCAATATGTATCACAGGTATTTCTGCGACGTCTTGTGCCAGGATTTTGGTTTTGGAGAGACTTATTGTAAGGCTAAACTCTTGACAAGCAGCTGCTTAGGCATTCACTAGCTTCTGTAGACCTCCTTGTGAATGAGATACGAGTGCTGCGTCATCAGCGAACAGCAGCTTCTTAATCAAGATACGTCTTTTCATTTTGGCTTTAAGACGTGCCAGGTTAAAAAGCCTTCCATCGGATCTACTGTGGATATTTATTCCGTCCATGGATTTAAAAGCACTGGTTAGTACGAGTGAGACGAAGATGCCAAATTTATAGTGTTTGAGACAGTACACAAGCTTGTTTTACTCCGCTCTTGATGGAGAATGACCTGGAGTGCCCTGCATATTTTCATGAAAAGCTGACACTAGTTTCCTTTTAACTTATTTGGACAGTCGATTCTTCTTCCACTAATATATGTATGTGTCATGCTAAATGTACCCAAGTCCTGGACAATACCATAATGACACGTACAATGACAAAATAAGATTCAGAATGCCACTTTACCGACATATAACATGTTTAATTACATTATTTTCACTATAATACAGAAAAATAGTTAGAGTCTACACTTAGACTATATATATCCAAAAAGTCCAACTGTCCTGGACTAGGAACAAAAACACACTGCCTTATCATGAGTTACATTGTTCAACAAAACATCTCACCAAATAAAAACAACCCAAAACAATAACAGTTTTGAAATCAACCACCTGAATTGCCCCCCTTCTCCTCTACAGTAAACAGGAGACCCAGGCTGACCAGAACTCAGTCCTGACATTTCTCCCCCCTTTAATTTTTGTCTGTTTCTGGGTTCATTTAAAACAGACAAACTTCCAATAAAGAGATTTTCCAAACGTACATATATCAACATGCAAACAAAAGTAATCTTTGTACTAAAACATAGCCTACAGTTTGTAAAAAAAAAACAAAAAAAAAAAACGATGTATCCACATGAAATGTCAATACTATACACAACCTGCTAGGCAATAATAAATATATGTATATATATATATATATATATATACATATATATCAACATGTAAACAAAAAAAATAGTCAGTGAACAAGCATATTTTCCGAAATGTAAATGTTATATACAACATACTAAGCAATTATAATTTTATATATATATATATATATATATATATATATATATATATATATATATATATATATATATATATCAACATGTAAACAAAAAATTGTGTGCAAACATATATTCTACCTTTTGTAAAAGGCGGTTAATTACATATCCCCAATCCTAGCAAACAAATAACTTTGAAATGAATAAATATTAAATGTCAGTTATCTGTAATCAATGTCATGTTGGTCTATTCTGTTAGTCTAGATAGAAAGTCAGCAATTACATTTAGTTTGCCCTTTAGATGTTCTACATTAAAGTTAAATGATTGTAATAATAGAGCCCAACGACAAATTCTATTATTCCCATATGTTGCGCTCTTCAAAAAGGCCAGTGGTCTATGGTCACACTGAATTGTGAATTTAGCGCCATATAAATATCTGGACAAGCGTTGCACCCCCCAAACAATGGCAAGGCATTCTCTCTCTATTACTGAATACCGTTGTCTCTGGGCAACAGTTTTCTGCTCAAGAACTTAACAGGATGGAATATTCCTTTTACTTCCTGCAAAAAGGCAACATGATATGGCTATGTCCGACGCGTCGGTTTGCACAATAAATGGTCTATTAACGTCTGGTAATTTCAGTATAGGATCTCGTGTCATGCACATTTGAATTTTTCTTAATGCCCGGTCACATTCTGGAGTCCAATTGACCCTCGTCGGTGTCCCTTTTTTTAACAATCCAGTAATTGGAAATACTATTTCCGCGAACGCTGGAATAAATCTGCTATAAAAATTAGCAATACCTAGCAAACATCGAACCTCTTTTTTCGTTTTTGGTGCTTTTATATTTAATACCTTGTCTCTGTTATTGGGTTCTGGGTATATGTTTCCTTCACCTACAATATTACCCAAGAAAGTTATTTTAGGATACGCGATTTCGAGTTTGCTTGGCTTGATAGTAAACCCATATTCTTTTAGCCTGGACAACACTTTCTCTAGTGCTATTAAGTGTGATGACCAGTCATGCCCGAATACACAAATGTCATCAAAATAAAACACAACATTTTCCAGTCCTTTAAGAATGGTCCTAACAGTCCGATTAAAAAAACTAGGAGAATTAAGCAGACCAAACGGTAGATATTTAAATTGAAAGTGACCACTTGGTACCCTGAATGCAGTGTACTTCCTACTTTTCTCTTCTATTGGTATTTGCCAGAAGCCTTTTGTTAGATCTATCTTTGTAAAAAATTTGGCACTATTAAGTTGTAAGAAAAGATCTTCTTGGTCTGGAATAGCCTCCGCGTCAAATTTGGTAACCGCGTTTAATTTCCGAAAATCTATGCAAGTACGTACTGTTGAATCTTTTTTCTTAACCAAAACGACAGGAAAGGCATAGGGCGATTGAGACTCTTCAATAATGTCCATTTCAATCATGTTCTCTATCTCCTTGTCTAAGACATCTCTCATATGAATAGGAACTGCGTATGGCCTCAGTGTAATAGGCTTTTCTGTTGTGAGCTCAATGTTGAATGATTTAACCTTCGCTTTACCCGGTATATCAGTAATTATATCTTTATACTTCTCAACTAGCGTCTGAATCTGTTCTCTTTGGGATTCGGTTAATTCAGTATTGATACTAATATGTTCCCTGGAATTTGTACTCTCAAGAGTAGGTAACTCAGTAACTTCATCCTCTTGGTTATCATCTTCCTGGTCGGTTACAAGGGACGCTATGCACGCATGTAATAATTCTTCCCCTTGACCCCCATACAATACATGAGACGCACTTCCCGAGAGTTGTAGATCACTATTTTCCTTACCCGTACATTCCGTGTTGTTTTTTTCATGATATTTTACTAATCTGTTAAAATGAAGAATTTTTACTCGATTGCCTTTCTTTATTTTTACATTAAACTTGTTAATTCTTTTTTCTATTTTATAAGGCCCCTCCCAGTGCAAGGCTAACTTATTCTGTCTCTGTGGTTTCAGTAAAAGCACAGAATCACCTACTACTGTTTGAATATCTTTTTCTTTGCTATTTCTATCATAATACCTTTTTTATAATTTTCCTTATGTTTTGAGCTATTATTCTGAGCTATTTGACAAGCCACAGCCAGCCTACTTTTTAGGTCTAATAAATAGTCAAACACATTCTTTATTTCTGGTTCTACCTGTTGATTAGTAAAAAGATCTTTTAGAATTGACATAGGCCCCCTGACTTTCCTTCCATACAACATTTCATAAGGGGAAATGTTAGTAGACTCATTTGGTAACTCTCTGTACGCAAACAGAAGTGCATTTATAACTCTATCCCAATTCTTAGGTTCTGCTTCGGCCGTCTTTCTCAGCATGCACTTCAAAGTCCCGTTAAAGCGTTCTACGCCCCCATTTAACATGGCGTGAAATGGTGTTGATTTAACAATCTTTATTTTAAAAAACTGACATATTTCTTTGTATAATTTGGATCTGAACTGAGATCCATTATCAGAGAGTATCTGTTCCGGGAATCCTATTCTAGTAAAAATAGCACTTAGAGCTTCTATTACTACTGGTGTTGTTGTATTAGGTAGTGGTACAGCTTCCGGCCATCTTGTTGCCAAATCAACCAACGTTAAAATGAATCTATTCTTCCGATCTGTCATTTGGAGTGGTCCTATGATATCAATAGCAACTTTAGCAAATGGAGTGGAAATAATATTCATGCGCCCTAGTTCTACCTTTCCAGCTTTTCCTGGGTGTCTACCTCTTTGACAAAGATCACAACATTTAATGTATGTTTTTATATCTTTATCTACCCCATGCCAAAAGAAATGCGAATATACCCGATACCTGGTTCTATTTATAGACATATGTCCAGCTAAAGGTGTGCTATTTCTAATATTAGTTCACGTCTATTCGTAGGGATTATAAGTTGTCGTTCTATTACCCCAGGGGTATCTTTTCTCTCAAATTCTTTGTAAAGTAGACCTTCTTCCACTATAAATGATACCAATCCCTTTTTCTTATCTTCGACCGTTCCTGCTTTCGCCTTTTCCCATAATCTAACTAACGAACTATCATTTCTTTGATCCTCTCTAAAATCACTGTCCAATTCCATCCACTTACTTAAACCAATCCTGTCATTATCTTCCGATTTGACCCTATTGTCTTCTGCTTTCGCCATTGCCCTAGTAACAGCATTCCCATATAAAAATGCTTTAGCCTGATCAACATTTCCAATAATAATATCTGCTATTGGGTCCTTGAACATGGCCGCTACAAAGACTCCTTTTAAAAATGGAGTATCAATGTCTATCCAAGCAAGTGGATACTGAAAAGTTTGTCCATCTATTAATTTTAAAGTGAAAAACCCATCTATCTTCTGACTTTCTTCTATCAAACTTTCTCGGACCCCAATTATGCTCGCCCCCGTATCTCGTAGGACAGATACCCTTCGATCTCCTAAAAATCCCTCAACTATTTTCAATCCACCAACTGATTTATCTATATAATCTAAAAAATTAAATGTATCAGTGTGACATGCAAACAATCCCACTTGTTGCCCCCTTTCTGGTAATACTCTTAGTCATTGCTGTGTTGGACCTCTATTCTCATTTATCTTTACCCGACACCATCGAGCAATGTGTCCGCCCTTTCCACATCTATAGCATATCACTTGTGTACCCTCTGTGTTTATATTATTCGGGCGACGACTGTTAGATTGACCAGTGGCACCAAAAGCTACATATGGGATATCGTTGCTAGTTACTTTGTTACTTCCCTTTACAATATGTGTGGAGCCTTTCCTGGCATCTCTAAATTGATCAATACAGTCTAAGACCTCTTGGGCTGAAGTAGGCTTTCGTAGCAAAATATCTTTCAGGGCCTCGGAAGATAGCACACTGTAAAGTCTGTCTCTCATTATAAGGTCAATTATACCGTCTACTGTCATTGGGGTTTGTGATGTTTTAAGCCAGTTGTCAAATGTCCTTTTCAAATGGACATAAAAATCTTTCATGTCGTCCGTCTTTGGGGAAAGTTCATGCCACAGTGTTCGGCAGGCTTCTTCTGTGAGTTGGGCTTGTTTTAGGAGCTCCCCCTTAACAAGATCATAGTCAGTGTTATGTATCAGTTTTGTTTGTATCATAAACAATTTTAGTTTTTCATTTAACTTGTGAGTGAGGACAAGTGGCCATCTTGTCTTGGGTATGTCGTTAGCAGTAGCAGTCGTTTCAAACAGTTCTAAGTAGAATAACAAGTCCTCGTTGTCTGTCATACATTTTAGGTTTTTGTCTAACTGTTTACTCTGTTGGGGGTTGTCGTTAACTGTCATGTCTTTCTTATCCATTTCATGTTGTCTTGCTAGTTGTTTGTCCTCCATCTCTCTTATAAGTCTTCTCTCCTCCACTTCCCTTGTCAGTCTAACATTTTGCCCTTAAACCCCAACATCTGAGCCTGGGCTACTATCTCCTCAAATGGACGAGGTATAAACTCTGACATTTTCCTACAGCAGTGTCCTTTATTACAATATTACCTCACAAAATATTATACATACAAAAACAATTTAAGCAAAATTAAAATAATACTAATACCTCTGCTCCTACTTATGTTGTTCAACTGGTACTCCAACAGGTTAAAGACAATAGTCCAAGGTTATCCAATAATGTGATTTCTCTTAGTCTATTTCAGGTAGATAATCCAACAGGTAATCCCAACATGGCTTTATACCTACGCGCGGTACCGGTACTTGGAATGTATCACAAAAGTTAAATTCATATAAGTATTATATCCAGCAGTAGCTTCTTCAGTATAATCCAAATAGAATGTACCACAAAAGTTAAATTCATATAAGTATGAGATCCAGCAGCAGCTTCTTCAGTATAATCCAAGGAATGAGCGTATTGGTAATCCAATTATGAGGAACGAAATTGGCCATGCATATACACTTATGTTTAGACGTACGAGGGGGTGCTACTATTACTTGCTAATAGTGAACACATTCGGCATGTTAAATCATTATTATTAGATAGTAACAGCCTAAAATACAGACGACGAGTTTCCGCTCCTTAAGGACTTGAACTCTTTCATAAGTACACACTTGGAGATATGCGCTGTCTGGGTGCAGCAGATACTTCAGTTTACTGTACTCAGATATGCGCTGTCTGGGTTCAGCAGATACTTCAGGTTACTGTACTCAGAGATATGCGTTGTCTGGGTGCAGCAGATACTTCAGGTTACTGTACTCAGAGATATGCGTTGTCTGGATACAGCAGATACTTCAGGTTACTGTACTCAGAGATATGCGTTGTCTGGATACAGCAGATACTTCAGGTTACTGTACTCAGAGATATGCGTTGTCTGGGTGCAGCAGATACTTCAGGTTACTGTACTCAGAGATATGCGTTGTCTGGGTGCAGTAGATACTTCAGGTTACAGTACTCAGAGATATATGCTGTCTGGATACAGCAGATACTTCAGGTTACTGTACTCAGAGATATGCGTTGTCTGGGTGCAGTAGATACTTCAGGTTGCAGTACTAAGAGATATGCGTTGCCTGGGTGCAGTAGATACTTCAGGTTGCAGTACTGAGAGATATATGCTGTCTGGATACAGCAGATACTTCACTGGAGATTGATGCAGCCATCGCATGTAGTTGTTTTGGACAGGCCCCCAAAATGTCAAGACCTTCTTCCACTAATATATGTATGTGTCATGCTAAATGTACCCAAGTCCTGGACAATACCATAATGACACGTACAATGACAAAATAAGATTCAGAATGCCACTTTACCGACATATAACATGTATAATTACATTATTTTCACTATAATACAGAAAAATAGTTAGAGTCTACACTTAGACTATATATATCCAAAAAGTCCAACTGTCCTGGACTAGGAACAAAAACACACTGCCTTATCATGAGTTACATTGTTCAACAAAACATCTCACCAAATAAAAACAACCCAAAACAATAACAGTTTTGAAATCAACCACCTGAATTGCCCCCCTTCTCCTCTACAGTAAACAGGAGACCCAGGCTGACCAGAACTCAGTCCTGACACTGACACTAGTTTCCTTTTAACTTATTTGGACAGTTGATTCTCTCTAGAACAGAAAACAGACTGCTTCTGCTAACAGGTCAAAAGCCTTGGTCAAATCAATAAATGCTATGAAGAGGGGCTGCTTTTGTTCAGGCTGGAAAACATGCCCTAATCAAGCCACTCCACGAACTGCTAAGCTTGTGCTGGGAACAAGGAATGGTCCCCCAGGAATTGAAAGACTTCAACATAGTTACTATTGACAAAAATAACTAGGTGTTAAAGTATCCAGCTGAATGGGTAGATAAAAAAGGGGGGTGGTATAGGTAGAGGAAGGCCCTAAACTGCTAAAGAGTGTTGACCATAACGGCCATGATGGAATCGGACCGCTATAAAGAAGATAAGAAAACAAGACTACATGACGGACATGAGTGTAAAAAAAAAAAGCCTACAAGATGAAAGTAAAAATGTTCCCTCTAGACTCTAGTTAAGTTGAGTGTGGGCCCATTTAAATTTGGATTAGGCCCGATCTCTAGCAATCAAAAATCCGATTCGTATTGCCCAATATTGGCGGAGTTGGACATGTACTAGATCTACTATCTAGATCTATACAGAATTCAGTATTAGTATCCCATTAGTTTCTATATTGACTATATCTATCTAGATCTAGTTCTAGTACTATTAATATTATAGTTTATAGATCTACTAATTCTAATAGTAACTGTAACTAGTCTAGATTAGATTATTAGATCTAATACTATTATACTAATGTCAGTAATGTGTAATATACTTTTGGCTTTTGGTAATAATATACTATATTAACTATATATTATAATTATTTTTTTATAGATCTAGAAATTATAGTAACTAGTTTATACTATAGGCCCTTCACTGTGACTATGTCTATACAGTATACTCAGAATACTGTAGTACTGTAGTAGTGTAGTATAGGAGGTAACCGGCTAGGGCTTAGATTGCTTTAGAATAAATTTAGATCTATTCTAGAACTATGGTCTAGATATCTAAATATATTAGAAAGTAAAATACAATACCACCACGAGTGCAATAAGAGAGTCTGGTAAAAAAAATGGTATCTAATCCAAGTCTTAAAAGTAAAAGTAGACAGAGTCTAACTTTTAGTCTTATGATTTTGATGTTTGTTTACATTTAAATGCTGCCAACTTTCAACTTTAGCAGGCCAAAGTAGTTATTTTACTGACCGGACTAGAATTTAGATGTGTAGCATATAGATCTATATGGATATGTATTGGATATCATGGGCATAGCCAGAATTTTTTTTCGGGGGGGGGGGGTTGTTTCTCCTCCTTCCCGCCGCAAAAAATATCTTTATGTATGTATGTGTGTGTACATAATCTTTATTACATTCTGACCCTTCATTCTTTCAGAAAACGTTTATTGTGCCCTAGAATAGGTTCTTCCTGGAGTTAGTGGAAAAATTGTAGACTCCTCGCCATTACCAGAAAGGGTGTCTGGGGGAGTGCTAGGAGCTCCCCCAGCGCGGGTCGAAGCCAAGCACTATTTCTGGTTTTGAAAGCCAACAAAATACATATTCTGAGGTATCTACTGTGCATTTTCCTGCTATTAAAAAGGTTTATTTCAAAAACCTAATGTGCTATTCTTACTGACTTAGATCCTCACGCGCCGTTCGGCGCATTTGCCGTCAAGTTGTTTCCGCAAAAATCTGTCTCTGGTAATGTCTGAAGCCTCTTCCCACCTGCTCTGAGGATCTCCATGAATGTGTGGCGCCAAGTTGTACTAGGATGTCATCGCAACTCTTAAGCCTAATTCATTTTGTCAGAGAACATGTCCCGCAAACCTCATGCGACATTCTGTCACAATCTTACTATGGGGTCGACTCCCAGTTCGGCATGGGATTTCCTTGATTTAGACCCGATCTCTAAAACTGACTCCTAAAATCTGTCTTAACCATCTTTGTTGAGCCACATTTAGCCTAGTGTTTTTCAATTTCGGCACATGACACTGCACTCTATTAATGGAGCCCCGCCACTGGTAGAAATATGTAACCTCTCTTGAATACGCTCTTGGAATTAGGTGACTGTGGTTTGCATTAGATTTTATGTCGAAAAGGGAAGTTTTATCGTCAAAATCATCTGTTGTGGATTTTAAACTAAAAAATCTGGAGTTTTTGTTTTTTTTTTAAATTCAAAACCTCATTTAGCTACGGTCATAGTATTTGGTAACTGTAGTTTGCTTTACAATTTTTTGTAACTCAAAACCATCTGGAGGGGTTTTAAACTTTTAAGAAAAGCAAACTGTAGGAGAGGGGTTTAAACTCAAAACCCCCAATTGGCTTGGCTTGACTACGCTCAAATAATTTTTTTGTGTAATTTGCTTTTTTTATATTAAAGAGGTATTTTTTTTAGCATCAAACCCCGCTGAAAGGGGGTTTAAACTCAAAACCCCTTTTGGCAACTCTCATAGCATTTTGAGTGCTTTTTTAAATTGTGAGCAGGTCAGGCAGGCGCGAGTGTGGTGGCCTATTTTCTGCTGCTGCTCATCATTTATTCATTTATAACAGTAGGCAGGTGGTAGCTCTAATGGGTGGGCCCAATCTGTGCACCTCGGTCTGCGACCAAGGGGCTAGAGTCGCCTAAGCAACCAGACAGCACAATTAAACTAAACTAAACTAATCTAGCTAACTAAAAGAACAAAATAAACTAAATTTATAAAACAAAATATAAATACACTTTATTTACAACAAACTTACAAAGCAATAAAAATATAGATGAATAAAAAAAATAAACTTAGAAATAAACAACTAATCCACCAGACTATACCACTACCAACACTAACAAACTAACCAAACCAACTATCTAACTAAATCACTACAATTACTACCCTAGACCTAAGCTTAAAATGAATAAAATATAACAAAAAAAGGTACAAGGAGGCGATGGCAGACTAATGGCAGTAAGGATAGCAGGCAGTCCCAGCTGAATTACACTACACACAATTAACTCTACACCGGCACTACTGTCAGCACTGACCACTGGTCAAGACAAAAGAGGGCTCAACGTGGTTCCGGAGCTAGCTATAACTGGTCAGCGCGAACATATCGGAGAGCATGACGTCACGCTAATTACCTAAAACTAAACTGGACTACTGATTTCCCTAATTTGTACCTAGCCGTACGCTATAATAAAATCTAGAATTATTACTAAAGACACGGACTACACAACATTATATACCAAATTAAACAGCATAAAAAAGAGAACCTTAAAATTTAATCTTACAAAAATACAAAAAGGAAGAAGAAAGATATTTATGTTCTAAACTCGTACAGGGACCCTATACAGCTTCTAGACTTGCACTTAGACTGAAATTAGAAAATAACTACTAACCTAACCTAAGCGCTAAAGACAAAAATACGTAGAACTAATCAGGAACAAAGAAATGGAAACAGTGCCAACAACTCTAAGGCTAGTTAACTATTTTTAAAACTACTTTTCCTCTACGAGTAAAACACAAATAACAGAAAAAGACTAAAACTAGCAGAAGTTATAAATAGCTGTCTACTTCCACCAGTGAATCTTGCCACATCAGAGGTATGTAATACTGTCTACTAGTGTCTACTTCCTAAGTGAATCTTGCCACATCAGAGGTATGTAATACTGTCTACTTCCACCAGTGAATCTTGCCACATCAGAGGTATGTAATACTGTCTACTAGTGTCTACTTCCACCAGTGAATCTTGCCACAACAGAGGTACGTAATACTGTCTACTTCCACCAATGAATCTTGCCACATCAGAGGTATGTAATACTGTCTACTTCCACCAGTGAATCTTGCCACATCAGAGGTATGTAATACTGTCTACTTCCACCAGTGAATCTTGCCACATCAGAGGTATGTAATACTGTCTACTTCCACCAGTGAATCTTGCCACATCAGAGGTACGTAATACTGTCTACTTCCACCAGTGAATCTTGCCACATCAGAGGTATGTAATACTGTCTACTTCCACCAGTGAATCTTGCCACATCAGAGGTATGTAATACTGTCTACTTCCACCAGTGAATCGTGCCACATCAGAGGTTCGTAATACTGTCTACTTCCACCAGTGAATCTTGCCACATCAGAGGTATGTAATACTGTCTACTTCCACCAGTAAATCTTGCCACATCAGAGGTATGTAATACTGTCTACTAATGTCTACTTCCACCAGTGAATCTTGCCACATTAGTGGTATGTAATACTGTCTACTAGTGTCTACTTCCTAAGTGAATCTTGCCTCATCAGAGGTATGTAATACTGTCTACTTCCACCAGTGAATCTTGCCACATCAGAGGTATGTAATACTGTCTACTTCCACCAGTGAATCGTGCCACATCAGAGGTTCGTAATACTGTCTACTTCCACCAGTGAATCTTGCCACATCAGAGGTATGTAATACTGTCTACTTCCTAAGTGAATCTTGCCACATCAGAGGTATGTAATACTGTCTTCTAGTGTCTACTTCCTAAGTGAATCTTGCCACATAAGAGGTATGTAATACTGTCTACTAGTGCCTACTTCCTAAGTGAATCTTGCCACATCAGAGGTATGTAATACTGTCTAATAGTGCCTACTTCCTAAGTGAATCTTGCCACATCAGAGGTATGTAATACTGTCTACTAGTGTCTACTTCCTAAGTGAATCTTGCCACATCAGAGGTATGTAATACTGTCTACTAGTGCCTACTTCCTAAGTGAATCTTGCCACATCAGAGGTATGTAATACTGTCTACTAGTGTCTACTTCCTAAGTGAATCTTGCCACATCAGAGGTATGTAATACTGTCTACTAGTGTCTACTTCCTAAGTGAATCTTGCCACATCAGAGGTATGTAATACTGTCTACTAGTGTCTACTTCCTAAGTGAATCTTGCCACATCAGAGGTATGTAATACTGTCTACTTCCTAAGTGAATCTTGCCACATCAGAGGTATGTAATACTGTCTTCTAGTGTCTACTTCCTAAGTGAATCTTGCCACATCAAAGGTATGTAATACTGTCTACTAGTGCCTACTTCCTAAGTGAATCTTGCCACATCAGAGGTATGTAATACTGTCTAATAGTGCCTACTTCCTAAGTGAATCTTGCCACATCAGAGGTATGTAATACTGTCTACTAGTGCCTACTTCCTAAGTGAATCTTGCCACATCAGAGGTATGTAATACTGTCTACTAGTGTCTACTTCCTAAGTGAATCTTGCCACATCAGAGGTATGTAATACTGTCTACTAGTGTCTACTTCCTAAGTGAATCTTGCCACATCAGAGGTATGTAATACTGACTACTAGTGTCTACTTCCTAAGTGAATCTTGCCACATCAGAGGTATGTAATACTGTCTACTAGTGTCTACTTTCTAAGTGAATCTTGCCACATCAGAGGTATGTAATACTGTCTACTAGTGTCTACTTCCACCAGTGAATCTTGCCACATCAGAGGTATGTAATACTGTCTACTTCCACCAGTGAATCTTGCCACATCAGAGGTATGTAATACTGTCTACTTCCACCAGTGAATCTTGCCACATCAGAGGTATATAATACTGTCTACTAGTGCCTACTTCCTAAGTGAATCTTGCCACATCAGAGGTATGTAATACTGTCTACTAGTGTCTACTTCCACCAGTGAATCTTGCCACATTAGAGGTATGTAATACTGTCTACTAGTGCCTACTTCCTAAGTGAATCTTGCCACATCAGAGGTATGTAATACTGTCTACTTCCACCAGTGAATCTTGCCACATCAGAGGTATGTAATACTGTCTACTTCCACCAGTGAATCTTGCCACATCAGAGGTATGTAATACTGTCTACTAGTGTCTACTTCCACCAGTGAATCTTGCCACATCAGAGGTACGTAATACTGTCTACTTCCACCAATGAATCTTGCCACATCAGAGGTATGTAATACTGTCTACTTCCACCAGTGAATCTTGCCACATCAGAGGTATGTAATACTGTCTACTTCCACCAGTGAATCTTGCCACATCAGAGGTATGTAATACTGTCTACTTCCACCAGTGAATCTTGCCACATCAGAGGTACGTAATACTGTCTACTTCCACCAGTGAATCTTGCCACATCAGAGGTATGTAATACTGTCTACTTCCACCAGTGAATCTTGCCACATCAGAGGTATGTAATACTGTCTACTTCCACCAGTGAATCGTGCCACATCAGAGGTTCGTAATACTGTCTACTTCCACCAGTGAATCTTGCCACATCAGAGGTATGTAATACTGTCTACTTCCACCAGTGAATCTTGCCACATCAGAGGTATGTAATACTGTCTACTAGTGTCTACTTCCACCAGTGAATCTTGCCACATTAGTGGTATGTAATACTGTCTACTAGTGTCTACTTTTTAAGTGAATCTTGCCACATCAGAGGTATGTAATACTGTCTACTTCCACCAGTGAATCTTGCCACATCAGAGGTATGTAATACTGTCTACTAGTGTCTACTTCCACCAGTGAATCTTGCCACATTAGTGGTATGTAATACTGTCTACTAGTGTCTACTTCCTAAGTGAATCTTGCCACATCAGAGGTATGTAATACTGTCTACTAGTGTCTACTTCCACCAGTGAATCTTGCCTCATCAGAGGTATGTAATACTGTCTACTTCCACCAGTGAATCTTGCCACATCAGAGGTATGTAATACTGTCTACTTCCACCAGTGAATTTTGCCACATCAGAGGTACGTAATACTGTCTACTTCCACCAGTGAATCTTGCCACAACAGAGGTATGTAATACTGTCTACTTCCACCAGTGAATCTTGCCACATCAGAGGTATGTAATACTGTCTACTAGTGTCTACTTCCACCAGTGAATCTTGCCACATTAGAGGTATGTAATACTGTCTACTAGTGTCTACTTCCACCAGTGAATCTTGCCACATCAGAGGTATGTATTACTGTCTACTTCCACCAGTGAATCTTGCCACATCAGAGGTATGTAATACTGTCTACTAGTGTCTACTTCCACCAGTGAATCTTGCCACATTAGAGGTATGTAATACTGTCTACTAGTGTCTACTTCCACCAGTGAATCTTGCCACATCAGAGGTATGTAATACTGTCTACTAGTGTCTACTTCCACCAGTGAATCTTGCCACATCAGAGGTATGTAATACTGTCTACTTCCACCAGTGAATCTTGCCACATCAGAGGTATGTAATACTGTCTACTTCCACCAGTGAATCTTGCCACATCAGAGGTATGTAATACTGTCTACTAGTGCCTACTTCCTAAGTGAATCTTGCCACATCAGAGGTATGTAATACTGTCTACTAGTGCCTACTTCCTAAGTGAATCTTGCCACATCAGAGGTATGTAATACTGTCTACTAGTGTCTACTTCCTAAGTGAATCTTGCCACATCAGAGGTATGTAATACTGTCTACTTCCTAAGTGAATCTTGCCACATCAGAGGTATGTAATACTGTCTTCTAGTGTCTACTTCCTAAGTGAATCTTGCCACATAAGAGGTATGTAATACTGTCTACTAGTGCCTACTTCCTAAGTGAATCTTGCCACATCAGAGGTATGTAATACTGTCTAATAGTGCCTACTTCCTAAGTGAATCTTGCCACATCAGAGGTATGTAATACTGTCTACTTCCACCAGTGAATCTTGCCTCATCAGAGGTATGTAATACTGTCTACTTCCACCAGTGAATCTTGCCACATCAGAGGTATGTAATACTGTCTACTTCCACCAGTGAATTTTGCCACATCAGAGGTACGTAATACTGTCTACTTCCACCAGTGAATCTTGCCACAACAGAGGTATGTAATACTGTCTACTTCCACCAGTGAATCTTGCCACATCAGAGGTATGTAATACTGTCTACTAGTGTCTACTTCCACCAGTGAATCTTGCCACATTAGAGGTATGTAATACTGTCTACTAGTGTCTACTTCCACCAGTGAATCTTGCCACATCAGAGGTATGTAATACTGTCTACTAGTGTCTACTTCCACCAGTGAATCTTGCCACATCAGAGGTATGTAATACTGTCTACTTCCACCAGTGAATCTTGCCACATCAGAGGTATGTAATACTGTCTACTTCCACCAGTGAATCTTGCCACATCAGAGGTATGTAATACTGTCTACTAGTGCCTACTTCCTAAGTGAATCTTGCCACATCAGAGGTATGTAATACTGTCTACTAGTGCCTACTTCCTAAGTGAATCTTGCCACATCAGAGGTATGTAATACTGTCTACTAGTGTCTACTTCCTAAGTGAATCTTGCCACATCAGAGGTATGTAATACTGTCTACTTCCTAAGTGAATCTTGCCACATCAGAGGTATGTAATACTGTCTTCTAGTGTCTACTTCCTAAGTGAATCTTGCCACATAAGAGGTATGTAATACTGTCTACTAGTGCCTACTTCCTAAGTGAATCTTGCCACATCAGAGGTATGTAATACTGTCTAATAGTGCCTACTTCCTAAGTGAATCTTGCCACATCAGAGGTATGTAATACTGTCTACTAGTGTCTACTTCCTAAGTGAATCTTGCCACATCAGAGGTATGTAATACTGTCTACTAGTGCCTACTTCCTAAGTGAATCTTGCCACATCAGAGGTATGTAATACTGTCTACTAGTGTCTACTTCCTAAGTGAATCTTGCCACATCAGAGGTATGTAATACTGTCTACTAGTGTCTACTTCCTAAGTGAATCTTGCCACATCAGAGGTATGTAATACTGTCTACTTCCTAAGTGAATCTTGCCACATCAGAGGTATGTAATACTGTCTTCTAGTGTCTACTTCCTAAGTGAATCTTGCCACATCAGAGGTATGTAATACTGTCTACTAGTGTCTACTTTCTAAGTGAATCTTGCCACATCAGAGGTATGTAATACTGTCTACTAGTGTCTACTTCCTAAGTGAATCTTGCCACATCAGAGGTATGTAATACTGTCTACTAGTGTCTACTTCCACCAGTGAATCTTGCCACATCAGAGGTATGTAATACTGTCTACTTCCATCAGTGAATCTTGCCACATCTGAGGTATGTAATACTGTCTACTTCCACCAGTGAATCTTGCCACATCAGAGGTATATAATACTGTCTACTAGTGCCTACTTCCTAAGTGAATCTTGCCATATCAGAGGTATGTAATACTGTCTACTAGTGTCTACTTCCACCAGTGAATCTTGCCTCATTAGAGGTATGTAATACTGTCTACTAGTGCCTACTTCCCAAGTGAATCTTGCCACATCAGAGGTATGTAATACTGTCTACTTCCACCAGTGAATCTTGCCACATCAGAGGTATGTAATACTGTCTACTTCCACCAGTGAATCTTGCCACATCAGAGGTATGTAATACTGTCTACTAGTGTCTACTTCCACCAGTGAATCTTGCCACATCAGAGGTACGTAATACTGTCTACTTCCACCAATGAATCTTGCCACATAAGAGGTATGTAATACTGTCTACTTCCACCAGTGAATCTTGCCACATCAGAGGTATGTAATACTGTCTACTTCCACCAGTGAATCTTGCCACATCAGAGGTATGTAATACTGTCTACTTCCACCAGTGAATCTTGCCACATCAGAGGTACGTAATACTGTCTACTTCCACCAGTGAATCTTGCCACATCAGAGGTATGTAATACTGTCTACTTCCACCAGTGAATCTTGCCACATCAGAGGTATGTAATACTGTCTACTTCCACCAGTGAATCGTGCCACATCAGAGGTTTGTAATACTGTCTACTTCCACCAGTGAATCTTGCCACATCAGAGGTATGTAATACTGTCTACCTCCACCAGTGAATCTTGCCACATCAGAGGTATGTAATACTGTCTACTAGTGTCTACTTCCACCAGTGAATCTTGCCACATTAGTGGTATGTAATACTGTCTACTAGTGTCTACTTCCTAAGTGAATCTTGCCACATCAGAGGTATGTAATACTGTCTACTAGTGTCTACTTCCACCAGTGAATCTTGCCTCATCAGAGGTATGTAATACTGTCTACTTCCACCAGTGAATCTTGCCACATCAGATGTATGTAATACTGTCTACTTCCACCAGTGAATTTTGCCACATCAGAGGTACGTAATACTGTCTACTTCCACCAGTGAATCTTGCCACAACAGAGGTATGTAATACTGTCTACTTCCACCAGTGAATCTTGCCACATCAGAGGTATGTAATACTGTCTACTAGTGTCTACTTCCACCAGTGAATCTTGCCACATCAGAGGTATGTAATACTGTCTACTAGTGTCTACTTCCACCAGTGAATCTTGCCACATCAGAGGTATGTAATACTGTCTACTTCCACCAGTGAATCTTGCCACATCAGAGGTATGTAATACTGTCTAATTCCACCATTGAATCTTGCCACATCAGAGGTATGTAATACTGTCTACAAGATTCACTTCCTAAGTGAATCTTGCCACATCAGAGGTATGTAATACTGTCTACTAGTGTCTACTTCCACCAGTGAATCTTGCCACATCAGAGGTATGTAATACTGTCTACTAGTGCCTACTTCCTAAGTGAATCTTGCCACATCAGAGGTATGTAATACTGTCTACTAGTGTCTACTTCCTAAGTGAATCTTGCCACATCAGAGGTATGTAATACTGTCTACTTCCTAAGTGAATCTTGCCACATCAGAGGTATGTAATACTGTCTTCTAGTGTCTACTTCCTAAGTGAATCTTGCCACATCAGAGGTATGTAATACTGTCTACTAGTTCCTACTTCCTAAGTGAATCTTGCCACATCAGAGGTATGTAATACTGTCTAATAGTGCCTACTTCCTAAGTGAATCTTGCCACATCAGAGGTATGTAATACTGTCTACTAGTGCCTACTTCCTAAGTGAATCTTGCCACATCAGAGGTATGTAATACTGTCTACTAGTGTCTACTTCCTAAGTGAATCTTGCCACATCAGAGGTATGTAATACTGTCTACTAGTGTCTACTTCCTAAGTGAATCTTGCCACATCAGAGGTATGTAATACTGTCTACTAGTGTCTACTTCCACCAGTGAATCTTGCCACATCAGAGGTATGTAATACTGTCTACTTCCACCAGTGAATCTTGCCACATCAGAGGTATGTAATACTGTCTACTTCCACCAGTGAATCTTGCCACATCAGAGGTATATAATACTGTCTACTAGTGCCTACTTCCTAAGTGAATCTTGCCACATCAGAGGTATGTAATACTGTCTACTAGTGTCTACTTCCACCAGTGAATCTTGCCATATTAGAGGTATGTAATACTGTCTACTAGTGCCTACTTCCTAAGTGAATCTTGCCACATCAGAGGTATGTAATACTGTCTACTAATGCCTACTTCCTAAGTGAATCTTGCCACATCAGAGGTATGTAATACTGTCTACTAGTGCCTACTTCCTAAGTGAATCTTGCCACAGCAGAGGTATGTAATACTGTCTACTAGTGCCTACTTCCTAAGTGAATCTTGCCACATCAGAGGTATGTAATACTGTCTACTTCCTCCAGTGAATTTGACTTTGAAAATGACAACAAAACAATTAATCCATTCTTTGATTTTTTAACATGAACAAATGGCAGCATTGTTTTTTTATGCAGTTTGATTAACTGAAGGGGGAGGCCATTGGCTGCATTGACTATATCACAAGTATAGTGCTGAGAATATGTTGAGTCATGCCTTTCGTTCAATGTCATGGAATACTGCTCAATATATTTTTTTTTAATTGCAAAAAGTATTTTTGTGAAACTGTTTAACATTTTATGATCATAAGGCATTGATAAATGAACACTTTATTCAAAAAGTTCGCATAAAAGTTCAATTAAAACTAATTAAATTTAGCCAAGAAAGAAAATGTATAACAATGTTTTTATGTAGACATTATGGTTATTTTACGTAGTCTAACACTCCCGTAATTGTAAGAAAGAACATTGACAGAAAAAAAATCTGCAAAAATATTATTTTAACATCTGTTGAAGTATTTGAATCACAGAACTAACAAAGTAAATGCACATAACATATAAAGAATGCTTCATTTTTGGGAAAATAAATAAAAATGCGATAATTTTAACATCTGTTGAAGTATTTGAATCACAGAACTAACAAAGTAAATGCACATAACATATAAAGAATGCTTCATTTTTGGGAAAATAAATAAAAATGCGATAATTTTAACATCTGTTGAAGTATTTGAATCACAGAACTAACAAATTAAATGTACATAACATATAAAGAATGCTTCATTTTTGGGGAAAATAAATAAAAATGCGATATCACAGTTTGTGAATTATACATGAATAATTCAATTCAATGAAAACAGACAACTAGTGGCTTTCAATTTGAAAATATAAAAGGTCTAGTCGATGGTGGAATCATTGTTGACCATTCTGCTGTTGATGTGTTCATTGATGGCGTGACTGTGGTCAGTGACTGCACACTCGTCTCCTCTTTGAATACGTACACATCTGTGCTAATACACTGAAACATGATCACTGCACTGACCAAGATAACAAACCAATATTTCTCACTACCCTTAAAAAAATCAAAATAAACTTAATTAACAAAAAAGTATTTATAAGCACTAAAAATATATATTTGATGAAAAACATCGATCTCTTTGAAAAGATGTTAAATCAATGGGCTATGTTGCTGAAGTATAAATATAGATCTATGTGTGTCAATTACAATTTCACCCAAGAACTGAATTTTCCCAAGAAATGAATTTACGAAAAAAAATTCAAAGACTATATTTAGGTAGGTGCTACTCAAATACCTATATATTATAATAAATCTAAAGAAGGCAACTCAACGAAGACAGGTATTTATTAGCAGGACATCATAAATACAGAATAACAATGTTTCTTCCCAAACTCCTCGACTGAGGCGGAACTTCGTTGTTTCTTCAATGTCAACATTCCTTCCAAATCTAGTCTCTAACAGACTCAGTAACAGTGTACTAGCTATAGCGCACTTACTGCACTAACTTGAATTGTGGCATACAAGGCAGGGTTACAACATTGCTTCATCCTTCCTTACGAGTGTTCGTCTAGAATACTGTCTGGAGCAGTGGAGGTTTGTCAGTTCAGGCGTAAGTCGATCGGTGGGAACGACAGATGACTAAAACATATTCACTGTCCTTCGCAAGTATCGCTTTAATTTCTCCGATTCTCCTTAGTCAGTGTCGTGATCCTTGCTTCGTCTTGTCAATGACTGCCGTCGCTCATGCCAGCCACTTAGTAATACAAAGGGAGGTAGTGGCTGTCACTGTTGCCAACCACTTGATACAACGGGGGATAGTGGCGGTTACTGTTGTGGTTCTGATGGCCGTTGTTCATTCGAGGCGCCGTACGTATAGATCTTGTTAAAAACCATAGCGCAGCTATAAAGCTTCGAGTTTCCCTTAGAGCAGAGTGCTCATCACACAGGTCCAGTAGACTAAGGCTTTGGTATTGTTAGTCAGCAAGGTATTGTCACACAACCTTTTCTAAAGCTTGACATGGTTCTCATTGCCTTGGCAATCCTGTTTTTAATGTCTTTATCCAGTAGAACATCGTTTGATATGATGGTGCTGGCAGATAGATGGAGGTCTTCAAGGTCCATGGCAACAGGATTGGGCGTAGACTGAAAGTTATCTTGATCTGTACATCAGTAGTAAAAATATCCTTCCATTTATAGACCTTTCTATTGTTTCTTCATCTACGTCTGTCTCCAACTCATTGTTCAAACCGTAGCAGCAATCGTTGTCACGTTATTTGAACGCCTAATTCACATGACTTGTCATCGCATTCATAGAACTAACACCACCAGCGTCTTGGAACTCCCAGCACAGTAATCGTATTGATTGGATTGTTCAACAATGATTTAATTCTCATTTTATTGGGTTAAGTGGACCTTCTATATTGTCTATTCTATGAAATCCTTCCACTAACAGATCGGAACTCTTCAAAATGTTGCATCTTCGACCAACACAAATCTTTTTACTTGACCCACTTCCATACCATCATCAGGCAATGGAAATTCCATTTGTCCATATTGTAAAGTTCCAATTCCAATGTTTAACGATAAACTGAATGCCTGCATGAGGTCTAAACCAACGATACAATGGTCGACAAATTAAACATTGTGCGATTTAAAATAGGTAATAGTTTTTGGAGTGTAGCCGCTCAGCCGTATGGCATTATGTTCTCCAATAATACTAGGTATGGATATTGACCATGACGACACAGTGTTGAAAAGAAGCCTATAACAAAAGGACCGATCCTTCCTTGCACTTTATCCTAAACTAGCAGTACACAGCGACTACACCCGTTCTCTTGTTCTCCGTCTTATAGTATTTATTAAGGCCGGAACCCCCACCCCCTTTTTTGTTTGTTTTTTGAACAAACTTTTTTGGCCCTTGAATTAATGTATCTGTTCCAATGAACTCTCTCTCTCTCTCTCTCTTTCTCTCTCTCTTCATAATGCGCCCCCGACACATACAAACACTCATATTTAGGTAATTCTCACCTCGACTACCCGCTTCCCTCAACCCATGACCAACAATAAAAAGTCCTTTGTACACTCTATGACTTTTATTTGGGTTCTCGATGCAATCTATATTATATTTCGACCGTGACACCCCCCCCCCACACACACACTTTTTTTTTGGTTAATTTTTTTTTTGCAACCTTAAATTTTAAAGCAAGCAATACACTGTATTAGATACCGCATGCATTTCTTCATACCATCAGTTTCAGGCCTAGAGAAAGAGAATTGCATTGACCAAAGTCCCCAATCGAATGTCACATTCCCGTTCGCCTTTCTACAGTTATTTTGGTCTCTTGTTCTCTAAATAAAAAGAAATATCAGTTTGGTTTTATTCATTGTAATCGTTTATTTGACTCCTTTTGAATGTAGAGAAATGACAACAGATCTATTTTTTTCTTTTTAAGGCTATAGGATAATTTTTTATTTAGTCAGCGTCTAAAGGGACCCTCCGATTGATCACAAGACAGTTTTCAGATTTTGTATAGTATATATGGTTAGTTTTAAACTTTTATCTACATCCTTTAATCATAAGAAAAAATAATCTAAACTTATCTTTTTAATGCTATTAGGATTAATTTTGTTTTTATTATACCTCGAAAATGAGTCCAGGCCACAGACCAGGCCTATAAATGTATATATTATATCTAGATTGGAAAACGGAAACAAATTCTTAAAAAGATCATTTCTGTCTTAGAAAAGTAATGATCTTTAATTTTCAAAGTTTAGAAATAATGCAATACCATTTTCTCGGATTTTAATCAAAATGGGCTTTTAATCACATAACAATATATTCATGAAAATATATGAAATAAAACCATTTCCGATTGAGATTATGTTTCGACATCGAAATAATTCTTATCTCACATTCTACCTTTCCCCTTTGTTTTGACGCATGCAAAACTAGACTGATCAAGCTAGTTGAACGTCCGACCGAGGAATGCCCCTTCTCCCATTCACTGGACCAACGTGGACAAACGAAGGACAGGACTTCTCCCTTCCCACACGTCATGACGGACAGGTAACGCTTTTCCTCCTGGCTCCCTCTCTTCTAGGGAGTGGCTGGTCAGTTCAAAGGGCCCTCTCCAGACACCGCGGACGAGATTTCCATGGTAGAGACTCGAGCTGACCAGTGCCTTGACGTAATCTTCCTCGCTCGGGCCGAGCCATGGTCTCATCTCTAAACCCTGTGCGAAGAAACAAAAAGACGCCAGCGAAGGAGTCTCTCGAATTCCCTGGTCTCTCAATTCACGAGACCTTTCTTAATGGCGTCAGATTATCTGCAGTGTCGGCATATTGCCCCACCACTCTTACCCCATCCCCTCTCCGCCATTTTCTCTTAACTTTCGCCAACGTGGTCTTTCCACTTTATTCCTTCTCGAGACCTGGTGGAGAGAGGACCATTCTCCTGTCTCTGATCTCTGCACATTTTCCCCATTTTTCCTACGGATTGGTGGTATGTAACTTTGTAAAGTGTTTGAGAACTTGTATATAATTGTATACATTTTCATTTTAGTTACTTGATATTGGTAAAATATTCAAAGTCATTCTTTTATCTAGACTAAAATGCATGTTATTTTTTTCCCACATGCATTCGGATAAATTATCCCTTACTACAGAATTATACATTGATTCCTTGACAGGGAATTATTATAACATTCATTGTATTGTACCTCGTATTTTATTGTACATATCTGTATTTACAGTATTAGTTGCCTGCATCTTAGCCTTTTTGCCTGTAAGTGTTGCATTGTACTTATAATATCCACACACAATGTCATTTACCAGGTATATAGTTTATTTAATTCCTTTGTAAGGAATCCCTTATATACTTCATTAATTATGTATGTACATTTTATATTGCACCGTTATATTTGGCCGTTTTTTTCCTCTAGTCTGGAGACTTTGTCCATGTCTATTTATGTTAATTCATGAGCGAGCATCACTAGTTGATCTCCCCTTTTCTTTTCATCTGACTTCATTATGTGTGTCATAATTACTATTCACTATGTCTAGTAAACACATACTTATGTACGATTGCTATTTTGTTATCTCCCCCGACGGGATACATTATTAACTTGGTAGCTCCCTTAGAGTGTAACATATTGGAGGATCAGTTTTTCTTTATGATTTAAGCAAAGACTTATTCATTCTGAAGATGTCCTGGCCAGAAAGACCAGTAGTGTCACTATGGTTAATAGACTTATTTCTTTGGATCTTTGCAACCTCTGTATCCTTAGGTACTCTGCCCTACTGCTCATAAGCCTTCGCCAACGCTGCAGACCATTTGTGCTTAGACGTCAATTCTGGCTTTGCTATCAGTAGCCGCAGCTGATCCTGCCTTACATACATATGGACTGCCCTCGGCGTGGACGCATTCTGCCAGCTCAACATCAGACAGCTACAGCACCATCCATACCAGTCATCCACGGCAGCACCTGACTCTGAGGATAGGCAGACTAGGCACAGGGCCTAATGACACTCAGACCACTAGGCTATAACCTCTTTTGGTGATAATTGTCCAAATCAATTCATATTCATTTAGCTTTCCCATTGTAAAATGCAACCCTATTTAAATTTCACTTTAATACGATAAATCTTTGTACATATCTGTATTTACAGTATTAGTTGCCTGCATCTTAGCCTTTTTGCCTGTAAGTGTTGCATTGTGCAAGTGTTGGCTAAATACAAAATCCCCTAGACATCATAAAACGGCCACTAAACACAAAAAACAACCACGCTTGTCACAGTTACATAGGTTAGGATTGAAAACAAACTTGGACTTCTTAGAACTAGTATAGAATACAGTCCCCTTGTTTCAGCTTTGGAAAAGTGGTTTACGACAATTTGTGTGTGGGTAGTGTTTAAAAAATCTCCAAATCCAGTCTAGATATAGATATAGATAGATAGACTAGACATATGTTACCCGCGACCCGCGGGTCTTTATTTGCGCATTACTTTCGATATAGTCACTGAGAGTGTTTTGTAAACAATTAAACGAAATAATAATGTAATAAGTAAAGCGAATGTGTCAATGTAAAAATAGTGTGAATGAAGCTATAGGCTTAAATCCATTTTTTTTTTCAAATTAAAACATTTGCTTGTAGGCCTACATATATTTGATTAAAATTTCAGATGAATAGACTAAATTTTGTATGTTCATGTGTATAAAGTATAAAGTAGATCTTGAGGTAGACATAGATCTAAATCTACACTAATCTAGAGTTAAAAATTGGCTTTAATAGACTATTGAGTTCATTCTGTGCTGCGCATGAGTTACCTTTTTTCATGAATGAATATAGGCCTATCTCAACACGGCTACGAAGCTTTATTTAGCGAACAGCGAACGAATGTATTAAAAATGCTTTAGAAAAACAAATTTTAATGTTAATTTGATTAAAATATGAAATGAATGGACAATAAATAGTATGTTTATGTGTTAAAGCATAAAACTATCTTTGCGAAAAGAAGTTTTATCATCTTAGAGTTCAATGAGAGTTTTAGACCTAGGCCTAGGAATAGACTTAGTAGAGAGATGTGTTAATCACTGTTAATGTGTAACCATTTGGTAATGTCTAATGAAAGGATGTTCGCCACACATTACCCGCGGCCTGCGGGTCTAAGTTTGTGTTTACTAATCTAGTGGATTCGATTTAGATGTATGTTAAACTTAACTAATGATCCTTTCAAGTTTTTTCTCTTTCGCTACGAAAATAAAATTAGGTTTGCGAAAATGGGATTACCCGAAGCCGATACATTCATATCTATTAAAAATGAAAAGAGCGATAGCTTTGTTAAATAAATGGGATTATAAAGTGAACAATTAAACGAAATAATTTTTAGTACGCGATTCATGAATGAATATACATCTAGGCCTATCTCAACTCGGCTTTGCAGCTTTCGTAAACGAATGTAGCTTTAGAAAACCAAATTTGAATGTTTATTTGATCAAAATATGAAATGAATGGACTATAATTAGTATGTTCATGTGTTAAAGTATAAAACTATCTGTGCTAAGAGAAGTTTTATCATCTTAGAGTTGAATTAGAGTTTTAGATCTAGGTATGGGATTATAAAGTAAACAATTAAACGAATTAATTTTTAGTAAGCGATTCATTAAGGTATTGTCTAATGAAAGAATGTTCGTCAGGAAATCTGTAGTTACATATATAAGGAACTAATTAATGTAAAAATGCTTTTGAAACACAAAATTGAAGGTTAATTTTATTATATAATGAAATCAAAGGATCTTCTTTTGTATTTTCATGTGTCAAAGTAAAAATCTATATGCACAAAGTGTATTTCTTAAAATTAGATCTAGGTCTAAATCCTTTCGATCTTTTCTCATGTCAACATTGTAGACATGGCCTAGATCCATAAAATACTATAGATTTAATAGAGTTGGACAACTTTTTTTTTTTTTTTTAGGGTCTTAAGTAATTTTCAGGGCTACGATACATACACTAAGGTCTAAGTTGGTACCCAAGAAACATTCCTGCCAAGTTTTATCAAGATTGGTCAAGCGGTTTTGATGTCTATAAGTAACATACATACACCTCACATTCTACTTTATAGTATACTAGACATATGTTACCCGCGACCCGCGGGTCTTTATTTGCGCATTACTGTCGATATAGTCACTGAGAGTGTTTTGTAAACAATTAAACGAAATAATAATGTAATAAGTAAAGCGAATGTGTCAATGTAAAAATAGTGTGAATAAAGCTATCATTACTATCAAATCCAAATAGCTAATAGGCTTAAATCCATTTTTTCAAATTAAAACATTTGCTTGTAGGCCTACATATATTTGATTAAAATTTAAGATCAATAGACTTAATTTTGTATGTTCATGTGCATAAAGTAGATCTTGAGGTAGACATAGATCTAGATCTAGACTAATCTAGAGTTAAACATTGGCTTTTATAGAGTTCATTCTGTGCTACGCATGCGTGACCTTTTTTTCATGAATGAATATAGGCCTATCTCAACACGGCTACGCAGCTTTAGCGAACAGCGAACGAATGTATTAAAAATGCTTTAGAAAAACAAATTTGAATGTTAATTTGATTAAAATATGAAATGAATGGACAATAATTAGTATGTTTATGTGTTAAAGCATAAAACTATCTTTGCGAAAAGATAGAGTTTAATAAGAGTTTTAAACCTAGGCCTAGGAATAGACTCAGTAGAGAGATGTGTTAATGTGTAACCATTTGGTAATGTCCAATGAAAGAATATTCGCCAGGAAATCTGTAGTCACAGATATCAGGAACTAATTTATATAAAAAAATGCTTTTGAATAATCTAGTGGATTGGATTTAGATGTATGTTAAACGTAGCTAATGATCCTTTCACGTTATTTCTCTTTCGCTACGAAAATAAAATTAGTTTTGCGAAAATGGGTTTACCCGAAGTCGATACATTCTTATCTATTAAAAACGAAAAGAGCGATAGCTTTGTTAAATGAATGGGATTATAAAGTGATCAATTAAACGAAAAAATTTTTAGTACGCGATTCATGAATGAATATAGATCTAGGCCTTTAACTCGGCTCCGCAGCTTTCGTATATGAATGTAGCTTTAGAAAACCAAATTTGAATGTTTATTTGATCTAAATATGAAATGAATGGACTTTAATTAATATGTTTATGTGTTAAAGTATAAAACTATCTGTGCGAAGAGAAGTTTTATCATCTTAGAGTTGAATTAGAGTTTTAGATCTAGGGATGGGATTATAAAGTAAACAATTAAACGAATTAATATTTAGTACGCGATTCATTACGGTATTGTCTAATGAAAGAATGTTCGTCAGGAAATCTGTAGTCACAGATATAAGGAACTAATTAATGTAAAAAATGCTTTTGAAACACAAAATTGAAGGTTAATTTTATTATATAATGAAATCAATGGATCTTCTTTTGTATTTTCATGTGTCAAAGTAAAAAACTATCTGCGCAAAGTGTATTTCTTAAAATTAGATCTAGGTCTAAATCCTTTCTATCTTTTCTCATGTCAACATTGTAGATATGGCCTAGATCCATAAAATACTAGAGATGTAATAGAGTAGGACAACTTTATTTTTTTTTGAGGGTCTTAAGTTTGTTTTAGGGCTACAATACATACACTACGGTCTAAGTTGGTACCCAAGGAACATTCCTGCCTAGTTTTATCAAGATTGGTCAAGCGGTTTTGATGTCTATAAGTAACATACATACATACATACCCCTCACATTCTACTTTATAATATAGACTAGACATATGTTACCCGCGACCCGCGGGTCTTTATTTGCGCATTACTTTCGATATAGTCACTGAGAGTGTTTTGTAAGCAATTAAACGAAATAATAATGTAATAGGTAAAGCGAATGTGTCAATGTAAAAATAGTGTGAATAATGCTATCAAATCAAAATAGCTAATAGGCTTAAATCCATTTTTATTTAAATTAAAACATTTGCTTTTGAATAATCTAGTGGATTGGATTTAAATGTATGTTAAACGTAGCTAATGATCCTTTCACGTTATTTCAGTTTCGCTACGAAAATAAAATTAGTTTTGCGAAAATGGTTTACCCAAAGTCGATACATTCTTATCTATTAAAAACGAAAAGAGCGATAGCTTTGTTAAATAAATGGGATTATAAAGTGAACAATTAAACGAAATAATTTTTAGTACGCGATTCATGAATGAATATAGATCTAGGCCTATCTCAACTCGGCTTCGCAGCTTTCGTAAACGAATGTAACTTTAGAAAACCAATTTTTAATGTTTATTTGATCAAAATATGAAATGAATGGACTTTAATTAATATATTTATGTGTTAAAGTATAAAACTATCTGTGCGAAGAGAAGTTTTATCATCTTAGAGTTGGATTAGAGTTTTAGATCTAGGGATGGTATTATAAAGTGAACAATTAAACGAAATAATTTTTAGTACGCGATTCATGAATGAATATAGATCTAGGCCTATCTCAACACGGCTTCGCAGCTTTCGCAAACGAATGTAGCTTTAGAAAACCAAATTTGAATGTTTATTTGATCAAAATATGAAATGAATGGACTTTAATTAATATGTTTATGTGTTAAAGTATAAAACTATCTGTGCGAAGAGAAGTTTTATCATCTTAGAGTTGTAGATCTAGGGATGGGATTATAAAGTAAACAATTAAACGAATTAATTTTTAGTACGCGATCATTACGGTATTGTCTAATGAAAGAATGTTCGGCAGGAAATCTGTAGTCACAGATGTCAGGAACTAATTTATGTAAAAAATGCTTTTGAAACACAAAATTGAAGGTTAATTTTATTATATAATGAAATCAATGGATCTTCTTTTGTATTTTCATGTGTCAAAGTAAAAAACTATCTGCGCAAAGTGTATTTCTTAAAATTAGATCTAGGTCTAAATCCTTTCTATCTTTTCTTATGTCAACATTGTAGACATGGCCTAGATCCATAAAATACTATAGCTGTAATAGAGTCGGACAACTTTATTTTTTTTGAGGGTCTTACATTTGTTTTAGGGCTACAATACATTCACTAAGGTCTAAGTTGGTACCCAAGGAACATTCCAGCCTAGTTTTATCAAGATTGGTCAAGCGGTTTTGATGTCTATAAGTAACATACATACATACATACCCCTCACATTCTACTTTATAATATAGATACTAGACATATGTTACCCGCGACCCGCGGGTCTTTATTTGCGCATTACTGTCGATATAGTCACTGAGAATGTTTTGTAAACAATTAAACGAAATAATAATGTAATAAGTAAAGCGAATGTGTCAATGTAAAAATAGTGTGAATACTGTGAATGAAGCTATTAAATCAAAATAGCTAATAGGCTTAATTAAATCCATTTTTTTTTCAAATTAAAACATTTGCTTGTAGGCCTACATATATTTGATTAAAATTTGAGATGAATAGACTAAATTTTGTATGTTCATGTGTATAAAGTATAAAGTAGATCTTGAGGTAGACGTAGATCTAAATCTACACTAATCTAGAGTTCTGTGCTGCGCATGCGTGAACTTTTTTTCATGAATGAATATAGGCCTATCTCAACACGGCTACGCAGCTTTAGCGAACAGCGAACGAATGTATTAAAAATGCTTTAGAAAAACAAATTTGAATGTTAATTTGATTAAAATATCAAATGAATAGACAATAATTAGTATGTTTATGTGTTAAAGCATAAAACTATATTTGCGAAAAGAAGTTTTATCATCTTAGAGTTCAGTAAGAGTTTTAGACCTAAGCCTAGAAATAGACTCAGACCTCAGAAGAGAGATGTGTTAATGTGTAACCATTTGGTAATGTCTAATGAAAGAATGTTCGCCAGGAAATCTGTAGATATCAGGAACTAATTTATGTAAAAAATGCTTTTGAATAATCTAGTGGATTGGATTTATATGTATGTTAAACTTAGCTAATGATCCTTTCACGTTATTTCTCTTTCGCTACGAAAATAAAATTAGGTTTGCGAAAATGGGTTTACCCGAAGTCGATACATTCTTATCTATTAAAAACGAAAAGAGCGATAGCTTTGTTAAATAAATGGGATTATAAAGTGAACAATTAAACGAAATAATTTTTAGTACGCGATTCATGAATGAATATAGATCTAGGCCTATCTCAACTCGGTTTCGCAGCTTTCGTAGGCGAATGTAGCTTTAGAAAACCAAATTTGAATGTTTATTTGATCAAAATATGAAATGAATGGACTTTAATTAATATGTTTATGTGTTAAAGTATAAAACTATATGTGCGAAGAGAAGTTTTATCATCTTAGAGTTGAATTAGAGTTTTAGATCTAGGGATGGGATTATAAAGTAAACAATTAAACGAATTAATATTTAGTACGCGATTCATTACGGAATTGTCTAATGAAAGAATGTTCGTCAGGAAATCTGTAATCACAGATATAAGGAACTAATTAATGTAAAAAATGCTTTTGAAACACAAAATTGAAGGTTAATTTTATTATATAATGAAATCAATGGATCTTCTTTTGTATTTTCATGTGTCAAAGTAAAAAACTATCTGCGCAAAGTGTATTTCTTAAAATTAGATCTAGGTCTAAATCCTTTCTATCTTTTCTCATGTCAACATTGTAGACATGGCCTAGATCCATAAAATACTATAGCTGTAATAGAGTCGGACAACTTTATTTTTTTTGAGGGTCTTAAGTTTGTTTTAGGGCTACAATACATACACTACGGTCTAAGTTGGTACCCAAGGAACATTCCTGCCTAGTTTTATCAAGATTGGTCAAGCGGTTTTGATGTCTATAAGTAACATACATACATACATACATACTCCACACATTCTACTTTATAATATAGATATATATATATACTAGACATATGTTACCCGCGACCCGCGGGTCTTTATTTGCGCATTACTTTCGATATAGTCACTGAGAGTGTTTTGTAAACAATTAAACGAAATAATAATGTAATAAGTAAAGCGAATGTGTCAATGTAAAAATAGTGTGAATAATGCTATCAAATCAAAATAGCTAATAGGCTTAAATCCATTTTTTTTAAATTAAAACATTTCTTTTAAATAATCTAGTGGATTGGATTTAGATGTATGTTAAACGTAGCTAATGATCCTTTCACGTTATTTCAGTTTCGCTACGAAAATAAAATTAGTTTTGCGAAAATGGTTTACCCAAAGTCGATACATTCTTATCTATTAAAAACGAAAAGAGCGATAGCTTTGTTAAATAAATGGGATTATAAAGTGAACAATTAAACGAAATAATTTTTAGTACGCGATTCATGAATGAATATAGATCTAGGCCTATCTCAACTCGGCTTCGCAGCTTTCGTAAACGAATGTAACTTTAGAAAACCAATTTTGAATGTTTATTTGATCAAAATATGAAATGAATGGACTTTAATTAATATATTTATGTGTTAAAGTATTAAACTATCTGTGCGAAGAGAAGTTTTATCATCTTAGAGTTGAATTAGAGTTTTAGATCTAGGGATGGGATTATAAAGTAAACAATTAAACGAAATAATTTTTAGTACGCGATTCATGAATGAATATAGATCTAGGCCTATCTCAATTCGGCTTCGCAGCTTTCGTAAACGAATGTAGCTTTAGAAAACAAAATTTGAATGTTTATTTGATCAAAATATGAAATGAATGGACTTTAATTAATATGTTTATGTGTTAAAATATAAAACTATCTGTGCGAAGAGAAGTTTTATCATCTTAGAGTTGAATTAGAGTTTTAGATCTAGGGATGGGATTATAAAGTAAACAATTAAACGAATTAATTTTTAGTACGCGATTCATTACGGAATTGTCTAATGAAAGAATGTTCGTCAGGAAATCTGTAATAATAGATATAAGGAACTAATTAATGTAAAAAATGCTTTTGAAACACAAAATTGAAGGTTAATTTTATTATATAATGAAATCAATGGATCTTCTTTTGTATTTTCATGTGTCAAAGTAAAAAACTATCTGCGCAAAGTGTATTTCTTAAAATTAGATCTAGGTCTAAATCCTTTCTATCTTTTCTTATGTCAACATTGTAGACATGGCCTAGATCCATAAAATACTATAGCTGTAATAGAGTCGGACAACTTTATTTTTTTTGAGGGTCTTACATTTGTTTTAGGGCTACAATACATTCACTAAGGTTTAAGTTGGTACCCAAGGAACATTCCTGCCTAGTTTTATCAAGATTGGTCAAGCGGTTTTGATGTCTATAAGTAACATACATACATACATACATACATACATACATACATACCCCTCACATTCTACTTTATAATATAGATATCATGGGCGTAGCCAGGATTTTTTTTAGGGGGTGGGGGGAGATTTTGTTCTCCCCCCCCCCCTTCCCGCGAAAAAAATATTTATATGTATGTGTGTGGGTGTACATAATCTTTATTACATTCTGACCCATCATTCTTTCTGAAGACGTTTATTGTGCCCTAGAAAACGTTCCTCCTGGAGTTAGTGGAAAAATTGTAGACTCCCCGCCATTGCCAGCAAGGGGGTCTGGGGGGAGCGCTAGGAGCTCCCCCAGCGCTCCGCCCCGCCGCCGAGCACTATTTCTGGTATTGAAAGCCAACAAAATGCATATTCTGAGGTATCTACAGTGCATTTTCCAGCTATTAAAATATTTTTTTTCAAGAACCTAATGTGCTATTCTTACTGACTTAGACCCTCCCTCGCCGTTTGACGCATTTGGCGGCAAGCTGTTTCCACAAAAATCTGTCACTGGTAATGACTGAAGCCTCTTACCACCTGCTCTGAAGACCTCCATGAAAGTGTGGCACCAAGTTGTACTAGGAAGTCACCGCAACTCTTATTATGCCTAATTCATTTTGTCGGAGAACATGACTCGCAAACCTTATGCGACGCTCTGTCACAATCTTACTAAGGGGTCGACTCCCAGTTCGGCATAGGTATTTCCTTGATTTAGACCCGATCTCTATAACATAGCTATCTTTGTTGAGCCACATTTAGTGTTTTTCAATTACGGCAGATGACTATTCAATGCACTTTATTTATGGAGCCCCGCCAGAGGTGTAACCTCTCTTGAATACGCTCTTGGAATTAAGTGACTGTAGTTTGCTTTAGATTTTATATTGAAAATGGAAGCTTTATCGTCAAAATCATCTGTTGGGGGTTTTAAACTAAAAAATCTCTGGAGTTTTTTTTTTTTTTTTATTCAAAACCCCATTTATCTACGATCATAGAATTTAGTAACTGTAGTTTGCTTTAGAATAATATTGAAGTTAGAGGTTGTCCACCTCAAAACGCTATGTAGGGGGATTTTAAACTCAAAACCATCTGGGGGGAGGTAAACTTTTTTTAAAAAGACATCTGTAGGAGAGGGATTTAAACTCAAAACCCCCAATTGGCTTGGCTACGCTCAAATAATTTTAGTGTGAATTTTGTTTTTTTTATATTGAAGAGTTTTTTTTAGCATCAAACCCCTCTGAAGTGATGTTTAAACTCAAAACCCCTTTTGGCAATGCTCATAGCATTTTGAGTGTGTAATTAGATGTATTTTCTAGCTTCAAACCCCGCTGAAGGGGGGTTTAAACTCAAAACCCCTTTGGCTACGCTCATAGATTTTAGAGTGTGTAATTTGCTTTTATTATATTGAAGAGGTATTTTCTGCCTTCAAACCCCGCTGAAGGGGGGGTTTAAACTCAAAACTGAGTCAAAGCCTATTTAGCTACGCTCATAACATTTTGAGTGCGTAATTAGCTTTTTTTTCTTTAATACCGGGCATTGAAGAGGTATTTTTTAGCTTCAAACCCTACTGAAGAGGGGGGGGGGGGACTAAAAACCCCTTTGGCTATGCTCATAGAATTTTGAGTGTGTAATTAGCTTTTTTTTTATATTGAAGAGGGGGTTTATCGTATATTTTGGAGAGGTTTTTAAATCAAAATCTTCCTTAACTGTGCTCTTGGAATTGGAGGATTGTCGTTTGCATTTTTTTGTTTCGTTTTATAGAAGAGAAGCATTTAACTGCAAAAACCCCTAGTAGGGTGTTTTAAACTCGAACCCCCCTGGTAGGGGGTTTTAAACTCAAAACCCTCCTGGTAGGGGGGTTTTAATTCGAACCCCCTGGTAGGGGGTTTTAAACTCAAAACCCCCCTGGTAGGTGAGTTTTAAATACAAAACCTCTTGCTAGTGGTTTTAAACTCAAAACCCCCTTGGCTGTGCTGGGGTAAGTGATGGTTTAGTATTAAAATCTCACTTAAAATAAGCAAAATCAAAGCAAAAAAATCAGTCACTAAAGTCCGACCCCCCCCCAGTGGGGGGGGATTTTAATTTCGGGGGTGGGTGGGTTTGAACCCCAACACCCCCCCTGGCTACGCCCATGATATATATATATATATATATATATATATATATATATATATATATATATATATATATATATATATATATATATATATATATATATATATAAAGGTCTGTGCTTCAGGCATGTTAAAAATAAGTGAATTTGTATGATATATTTTTAATAATTTATATAGGGCCTGCGGCCTTTTTGGGAAATACCGAATAAAAAACTACAGATGTTTGATAGAAAGATTGCGCTTTTTCGCGAATAACGGTGGTCAGGGTGCGAATCTGTTAAAACCGGTTCTTAGCAAGCGCCTAGAAGGCAAAAGGAACCTGTGTAACCTGTCCTCGTTGAGTTGCCCTCCTTACACTTATTACGTTGGTGTCGAAACAAAAATAATTTTACAAATATATGCCTACATTTATTTATGAAATTACGTCTCTGTAAAACAGAATACATAAGCAACTACAAGTTCAGAGCTCTTAAAAATACTCACATCTGGGGTAAAATACATAACAGATAAAGTACCGTACTGGATATGTGTTTTTTTCATCTGCTGTGTTTCAGGACTTCTTAAATTTAAACATGTATCGGGTTCGCCCCCAACGCTTCGTATTTTTTGTACAAATTTTGTTAATTTCTCAGTCAGTTACATTGAGATTTACAGCCTTATGAAGTGCTAAATTCAATTAAAACAAATAGACTAGATCTCCAAAGTGAATAGGTAAGGAAAAACTAACGAGCCAATATAATTTGTTTGAAAAAAGAATAAGTAGAGCAAGTAACAACTATTGCTTTGAAAAATGTAACAACTTTTTTTTCTCACATGTAAATATTAAAAAAAAAAAAAAAAAGCAAAAACATTACTATCACTAAAGAATTTAAAACTCCGCCTTAGGACCCAAGAAAAGAGGGGGGTTGGGCGTAGGGCTTGCTACCCTACCCTGTAGAAAAAATACTAGCTACAAAAACACCAAACAGTAAATCAACAGAAGTCACAGACCTGGGAGAGGATGGACCTCCAGCTGGAAGGGTTATGACGCATGTCGGTGAATACCAGAGTAATCTGGAAATTGACAGGCCGAAGACCATCATCTCTACCAGGACCACCACAACCACCATCGGTACATGGAACGTCCGGACCATGTATGAGACTGGGAAGACAGTGGAAGCTGAGACAAAAAGGTACAACCTCGCCATCTTAGAAATCAGTGAGTCAAGATGGACTGGTTCCAGGCAGAAAAGACTGACTTCAGGTGAGCTACTTTTATACTCAGGACATGAGCAAGAGTCTACACACACCCAGGGTGTCTTAGCAGGCTCAGAGAGCACTTATTGGATGGGAAGCGCATGGACCACGAATAATAACAGCCTCATTCCACACAGAATAGTAGAAGATTAACTTAGACATTGTCCAATGCTACGCCCCAACAAACGACAGTGAAGAGGAGGAGAAGGACAATTTTTACTATAGGCTGACTACCAACCTACATGACAGACCAAAAATAAAAGAACATCCTCATCACAATGGGCGACTTTAACGCTAAGGTTGTCAATGACAACAGAGGATATGAAGAGGTCATGAGAAAACAAGGATTAGGTGAGATGAATGAAAATGGAGAGAGATTTGCAGATATGTGTGCCACGAGCAACTTAGTGAGTGAATGAACTGTCTTCCCACACAAACGAATACACAAAGCAACATGGATATCACCAGACCTATCAACAGAGAACCAAATAGACCATGTCACCAGACCTATCAACAGAGAACCAAATAGACCATATCACCAGACCTATCAAAAGAAAACAAAATAGACCATGTCACCAGACCTATCAACAGAGAACCAAATAGACCATGTCACCAGACCTATCAACAGAGAACCAAATAGACCATGTCACCAGACCTATCAACAGAGAACCAAATAGACCATGTCACCAGACCTTCAACAGAGAACCAAATAGACCATGTCACCAGACCTATCAACAGAGAACCAAATAGACCGTGTCACCAGACCTATCAACAGAGAACCAAATAGACCATGTCTGTATTGGGAAGAAGTTCCGTCGATCTCTTCAGGATGTACGTGTCAGACGAGGAGCAGATGTTGCTTCAGATCATTATCTTCTGTGCGCTGAGTGAAACTGAAGCTGAAGAAGACTTGGACAAGTGGCCCAGCCAATGCCAACACTACAATACTATTGCGCTGAAAGACTGCAAAAAACAGGAAGAGTTCAAAGTCACCTATCAAGTTCCAGCTCCTAGAAGAGCTGCTAGAAGAGGAGACAGACATGGCAGAAAGTGAAGGAAACAGTAATCTCCACATGCCAAGAAGTACTGTGTCCCAAGTCATACACCCACAAGGAGTGGATTTCAACAGAAACTCTTCAATGAATTAAGAGTGAAGAAAGCAGGTGTGAACAACAGTAAAACAAGAGCAGCAAAATGAAAAGCACAAAAAGAATATGCTGAAATAGATAGGAATGTCAAGCCTAGCATCAGAACAGACAGGCGGAACTACATTGAAGCACTGGCAGAAGAAGCAGCCCTTCAGAACAGCACCAAAGACCTGTACTCAGTCATCTGGAACATTTGCCATGTCAGAGAGACCAGTTAAGGACAAAGATGATGATGTGATAACAGATGAAGAAGGACAAAAGAAGAGATGGATTGAACATTTCCAGGAGCTTCTTAACAGACCTACTTCTGTAAACCCACCAGAGATACCGCCAGCTGCAAAAGACCTGCAGACCCGAGTCCAAACAGGAGTGAGACAAGGCTGTTTACTCTTCCCTTTCTTGTTTCTACTAGCCATAGATTGGGTCTTGAAAACAGCAACAGACCAGAAGCGGAACGGTATATAGTGGATACTGTGGAAACAGCTAGATGGCATTGACTTTGCAGATGACTTGGCTCTTCTTTCTCACACACAGCAGCAGATGCAGGAAAAGATAAATGTTGTTGCAGACAATTCAGCTAGAATGGGTCATACCATAAACAGAGGGAAGATGTTCAAGATAAAGGCATCCAACAATACACCCATTGCAGTCCAAGGTGAGGCGCTGGAAGAGGTGGAAAGCTTCACCTATATCTGCAGTATCCTAGACCACCATGGAGGAACAGATGCAGATGTCAGAACCGGCATTGGTAAAGCTTGAGCAGCCTTCCATCAGCTGAAGAACACCTGGGGATCTAGGGAAATAAGCACCACCACCAAGATCAGGCTCTTTAACACCATTGTTAAGCCAATACTACTTTATGGAGCAGAAAAAAAAATTCTGTTCAATTATAAATGTTAAATTGAAGAATATATTTCTTATTTTAGATTCAGTTGATTCTCAAATTCTTGGGCGTAGCCGGAAAGGGAGATTTTCGGGTTCAAACCTCCCCCCCTTTTTCCAGTTGAAGGTTTGTTTAGGCGACTGTAATTTTGCCGTAGTTTGTGTTTTTTTAAATAGAAATGGTGGGTTTTGAGGTTCAACACCCTTACCCTAAGCATAACTAGGGGGGGGGGGGCGGTTAAATCCACTTCCAAAATAACAAAAACTAAACAAAATCACAGTTCCTAATTCCAATAGGGGTTTTGGAGTTTAAGCAGCCCCTTCCAATGATAAATCTAAAGCAAAACTAGAATTACAAAATTCCACGATCATAGCCGTGTCAACTAAGTCATAAAATTCCATGAGCGTGGCTGGGGGAGGGTATTTGACAAAGAATAAAAATAAAAAATAAAAAACTAAAGCAAATTTGCTTTACTACCATTAACAAATCTACAAATCTTATGATCTGAGCAGGGGAGGGATGCCAAATGACCTCCCCAGTAAAAGTCATTGGGCTCCATTCATAAATTTAATCTGCGTGAAAATCTAAAAATAATTCCTGGAGGGCGGAAGTACTGAGGTTCAGCCCCACCAAAAAAAAAAAAAATATAGTAAAACTATTTACCACATCCCTGATAGCAAACTAACCCCTTGTAAAACCCTTGTGCGCCCAGTAAGGGGGTGGACTTTTGCGTAGCAGTGAAGGGGAGGGTCCCAAATATAATAGTTCACTATTTTGTTTTCCTACAAGTCGCTGGGCTCCTTTAATAAAGTGCAATAAATAGCAGATATGTGACCAGCATAGTAAGATATTGCTGTAGACACCTTTGAAAATGCATTTTTGTAGCTCAGATTGCAAGGGAAATTTATTAGCGCTGGGGTGCTGCCTAGAACCCCGACGGGGAATATACATAGAAGGACCAAACACCCTCCTTGAAAAAAACAAACAAACAACTCCTGGCAAAGTAGATGCTCAAATTACAAAGTGATCAAAGCCAATTATATTTAACTTAGTTAAATATGTAAACATAATGTAGAAATCTTACCAGGTCTCCACTTCTGTACCACCAATTCTGTTAAAAGATGGTAAGGACACAATTAACAAGTTATAACAATGACAGTTATAAAGATAATATATAGTAAGTGTGGTGGCTGAGTGGGTAAGGGGCTTGGCTTGCGAAGCCAGGGGTCTCGAGTTTGAATCCCACTGAAGACTGAGATTTTTAACTTATAGCCTATATTTTTGTAATGCCTATGATTTGCAGTCTGCGCTAATAAAAAAAAGGTGTGTTGTTTTAAGCTATTCTAACTCCCTACTGCCACACTGACTGTTGGTTATGCTGGGTTGTTGAGGTTCTCGGGTCTGGCTAATGTGAAATAAATTATTTTAGGCATTCAAAGTTTGACGGTTTCGTAAGGGTGTGTGTGTGGTTTCGTGTGGTTTATCCTGTTAAGGTGAAAATTAAAAGACGTGTGTCCTGTTCTTTTTCCAAGAAACAGTCCAATTTGTTTGGCGGGGTCATTTCTCTGTACTTAGCTCGGCCTGAGCTTCATGCACATTGGTTGAACCACTCCTCTTTATAATTTCTCTGTACTTAGCTCGGCCCGAGCTTCATGCACATTGGTTGAACCACTTCTCTTTATAATTTCTCGCTAACATTGACCCCACACTTGATTGTCGGCTTTTTCATTTCTTAAGTGCCCAGGATCCTTTAAAATGTGTTTGTGATGCCCAAGTGCACAGGATCCTTTGAAATGTGTTTGTGATGTCCAAGTGCCCAGGATCCTTTGAAATGTGTTTGTGATGTCCAAGTGCCAAGGATCCTTTGAAATGTGTCTGTGATGTCCAAGTGCCCAGGATCCTTTGAAATGTGTCTGTGATGTCCAAGTGCCCAGGATCCTTTGAAATGTGTCTGTGATGTCCAAGTGCCCAGGATATATTGACATGTGTCTGTGATGCCCAAGTGCCCAGGATCCTTTGAAATGTGTCTGTGATGTCCAAGTGCCCAGGATCCTTTGAAATGTGTCTGTGATGCCCAAGTGCCCAGGATCCTTTGAAATGTGTTTGTGATGTCCAAGTGCCCAGGATCCTTTGAAATGTGTTTGTGATGTCCAAGTGCCCAGGATCCTTTGAAATGTGTCTGTGATGTCCTAGTGCCCACGATCCTTTGAAATGTGTCTGTGATGTCCAAGTGCCCAGGATACTTTGAAATGTGTTTGTGATGTCCAAGTGCCCAGGATCCTTTGAAATGTGTTTGTGATGTCCAAGTGCCCAGGATGCTTTGAAATGTGTCTAAGATGTCCAAGTGCCCAGGATCCTTTGAAATGTGTCTGTGATGCCCAAGTGCACAGGATCCTTTGAAATGTGTTTGTGATGTCCAAGTGCCCAGGATCCTTTGAAATGTGTTTGTGATGTCCAAGTGCCAAGGATCCTTTGAAATGTGTCTGTGATGTCCAAGTGCCCAGGATCCTTTGAAATGTGTCTGTGATGTCCAAGTGCCCAGGATCCTTTGAAATGTGTCTGTGATGTCCAAGTGCCCAGGATATATTGACATGTGTCTGTGATGCCCAAGTGCCCAGGATCCTTTGAAATGTGTCTGTGATGTCCAAGTGCCCAGGATCCTTTGAAATATGTCTGTGATGTCCAAGTGCCTAGGATCCTTTGAATTGTGTTTGTGATGCCCAAGTGCCCAGGATCCTTTGAAATGTGTCTGTGATGTACAAGTGCCCAGGATCCTTTGAAATGTGTCTGTGATGTCCAAGTGCCCAGGATCCTTTGAAATGTGTTTGTGATGTCCAAGTGCCCAGGATCCTTTGAAATGTGTCTGTGATGTCTAAGTGCCCAGGATCCTTTAAAATGTGTCTGTGATGTCCAAGTGCCCAGGATACTTTGAAATGTGTCTGTGATGTCCAAGTGCCCAGGATCTTTTGAAATGTGTCTGTGATGTCCAAGTGCCCAGGATCCTTTGAAATGTGTCTGTGATGTCCAAGTGCCCAGGATCCTTTGAAATGTGTTTGTGATGTCCAAGTGCCCAGGATCCTTTGAAATGTGTCTGTGATGTCCAAGTGCCCAGGATCCTTTGAAATGTGTCTGTGATGTCCAAGTGCCCAGGATCCTTTGAAATGTGCCTGTGATGTCCAAGTGCCCAGGATACTTTGAAATGTGTTTGTGATGCCCAAGTGCCCAGGATCCTTTGAAATGTGTTTGTGTTGTCCATGTGCCCAGGATCCTTTGAAATGTATTTGTGATGCCCAAGTGCCCAGGATCCTTTGAAATGTGTCTGTGATGTCCAAGTGTCCAGGATCCTTTGAAATGTGTTTGTGATGCCCAAGTGCCCAGGATCCTTTGAAATGTGTCTGTGATGCTCAAACTCGGCATTATATGATATGAAGATTAAGTTAAATCGTTTACAGATATATAGATATATATATATAGTTCGTCCATCGTGGTTCGATGATGACCACTTTGTCATCAAGGGGGCTGAGGGCTTTGCACTGCGGTTTTATGCCTCCTCATGTGGCTGGTGAGACCTATGTGAGCCTGGAATGTTCGGCTGCACACTGGGCAGGTTATTTCAGTTGGAGCTAGTGTCGTTTGTCTTGCTTTTCTTTTCTGGCGTTTTTCTTCTGCCTGCGTTGTTCTTTTTTCCTCAGCAACCTGTGCGCCAGTTTTCACAGCGTGACGCCATGATGCTCTGTCGTGTGCCTCTGTCTCCCAGGTGCCAGGGTCTATGCTGAACGCCTTCAGAGAAGCTTTGAGGGTGTCCCTGAAGTGCTTTGCCCACCTTGCGAGCGCTTTCCTTCGCTTAGTTGGCCATACAAGAGTCGTTTTGGGATGCGGTGGTCTTCCATTCTGTAGACGTGACCTGCCCATCGCAGCTGGGACTGCATCAGGATTGTGTGGATGCTTTGCAGACACGCTCTTCGAAGGACTTCTGTATCTGGTATTTTGTCTTGCCATTTGACATTTAGTATTTTTCTCAGACATGTCATGTGGAAGCGGTTTAGTCTCTATGCATGTTTACTGTACACTGTCCATGTTTCTGAGGCATAGAGCAATGTAGGGAGGATGATGGCTCTATAGACCCCTAGCTTGGTGTTTGTGGTGATACCACGTCTGTTCCAGACATTTTTTGACAGTCTGCCATAGGATGCACTGGCCTTGGCGATACGCAGGTCGATTTCACTATCGATTTTTCCATTTCTGGAGAGTGTGCTGCCAAGATATGTGAATTTGTCCACTGCGTTTATATCCTGTCCATTTATAGTAATGCTTGGATCCGAGTAGGCTTTCCCAGGAGCAGGTAGATATAAGACTTCAGTCTTGTTCGTATTGATGGTAAGGCCAAAGTCTGAGCATGCTCTTGAGAAGTCACTGACGATGTCTGCAGATCGTTTTTAGAGCAGGCATTTAGGGCACAGTCATCAGCAAATAGCAAGTCTCTGATTACTGCTGCATTTGTTTTTGATTTTGCTTTAAGCCGCCTCGGGTTGAATAGGCCACCATCAAATCTGTATGATATATTTATCCCGTTGTTTTCTCTATTTGTGAATGCATCTGTCAGCATAGCGGAGAACATGATACTGAACAGTGTAGGTGCTAGGACACAGCCTTGTTTTACCCCGTTAGATACTTCGAAGGGCTCTGATGGTTCTCCACTTTCTTGGACACGAGCCTTCATGCCATCATGAAATAGTCTCACCATGGTTATGAATTTTTGTGGACAGCCATACTTTGACATGATCTTCCAGAGTCCTTCTCTGCTAACAGTGTCGAATGCCTTTGTTAAGTCGACATATATTGAGAACAGGGCACTCAGTACACTGAGGTTCTGTCAAACCTAGCATGTAAAGTCTGGACTTGGCGGCCTGTGCGTAACGTCACAAAACTAGACTAATCGGACAAAATGGCAAGTACCAGCACAGTGCTGTGGAGTACTCAAGAGCAGGACAAGACACATAGAAAGTTTCTGGTCATCCACTGCACACAGATAAATCTTTCACTGACAGCTGGTTCACACAATTGTCAATGGCATCATGAGGATTTTCGGAACTTGGGAATTTTATAGTGTCACATGGGCTGGATCCAGGATGTGACAATGCCATAGAGCATGGACAGTGCACAGTTTCCTTTTTACAATCTTGTTACTTGTTAATACACGATTAGGAATTCGGGCGAACAATTATTTGTTTTATCAATTGGGTAAAGTACCATCAGCTTACCAAGGACTGGCGAGTGCCCAAATGCGGAGATAGAACACATCTCTCTGGGAAACCATTGTTTAAATTGGAAGCCGAGTCACCACTACTGACTCCTCCCACAGCTTATACCAGCAAGCTTGATCTGCCTGTGGCCAGTGGCGTAGCTAGGGTATATGAAGTCCAACGCGGCAGCTCTTCATGATGCAACCCCCCCCCCCCCCCAAAAAAAAAAAAAGAAAGAAAACAGCGAAAAGACGTTTTTTTTTTTCCGAACTAATGTGTATTCATTGTTAAAGTGATGCTGATTCGCAAAAGAAAAATCAGTTTCACAAAAAGATACTACAAATAAATTGTACGTGCTTTCTTGCTCGCTATTGTTTTCTCATCAATTGCCAAATTAGTGAAACACAGATTTCTCCTAGTTGATTGCAATTAATTCTTGATCAACTTAAGTCTGAAAAAAACTACGCTCGCATGTAACCACGCTTACCGCAATTGCAAATGAAAACAATATTTAGAACTAAATCATCCAGCCCATATCTTTTTGTTTTTAAATAAAACTCAAGATCTCAAACAAAATGATGCCGAATCGATTTCAGCTTCAGCAGCCCGAATTCCTGCCTAACTCAAGGAATGGTTCGAGCAGAAAATGAATTAGGATGATAACAAAAGAATTTCTAGCCCATCATTACCCATACCAATGTACATTAGCATTTTGAAAAAATTAATCCAGTTTTTAGATGTCAGGTGTACTGTCATAATAATTGAGATAGATTTGGCTCGTAATCATCCAATATTACAATAATAAGTTTGTTTTGTATTTGTGGGGTCATGTACGTATTTGGTCTGGACATGCACTCTCAGGAGTGGATCGTACTTGGATAGTAATTTCCCAAACTCTTTGAGTTTGTCTTTTCAATTCTTCTTCAATTTGTTCGCAATGTGCATTGAGTGCCTGATTCTGCTTTAAGAGAAAAGAAATGATATCCAAGATTCTTTTCAGGTAGCAATATCAGATTTTTACCCTTTGATCCCTACCGTCAACCATTTCAACCAGAGATGACAATTTCTCCGTCAATGCTAGCACTTAGCGCGCCAACCAGACTTTTCAGTGTTGAGCCACGTCCATACTAGTGTTTACATGACAGTCTTACAATGAAGAACTAGTGAGTATTTACATGACAGTCTTACATTGAACTAGTGAGTGTTTACATGACAGTCTTACAATGAAGAACTAGTGAGTATTTACATGACAGTCTTACAATGAACTAGTGAGTGTTTACATGACAGTCTTACAATGAAGAACTAGTTAGTATTTACATGACAGTCTTACAATGAACTAGTGAGTGTTTACATGACAGTCTTACAATGAACTAGTTAGTATTTACATGACAGTCTTACAATGAACTAGTTAGTATTTACATGACAGTCTTACAATGAACTAGTGAGTGTTTACATGACAGTCTTACAATGAACTAGTTAGTATTTACATGACAGTCTTACAATGAACTAGTGAGTGTTTACATGACAGTCTTACAATGAACTAGTGAGTGTTTACATGACAGTCTTACAATGAACTAGTTAGTATTTACATGACAGTCTTACAATGAACTAGTTAGTATTTACATGACAGTCTTACAATGAACTAGTGAGTGTTTACATGACTGTCTTACAATGAACTAGTGAGTGTTTACATGACAGTCTTACAATGAACTAGTTAGTATTTACATGACAGTCTTATAATGAACTAGTTAGTATTTACATGACAGTCTTACAAAGAACTAGTGAGTGTTTACATGACTGTCTTACAATGAACTAGTTAGTATTTACATGACAGTCTTATAATGAACTAGTGAGTGTTTACATGACAGTCTTACAATGAACTAGTGAGTGTTTACATGACAGTCTTACAATGAACTAGTTAGTATTTACATGACAGTCTTACAATGAACTAGTGAGTGTTTACATGACAGTCTTACAATGAACTAGTTAGTATTTACATGACAGTCTTACAATGAACTAGTTAGTATTTACATGACAGTCTTACAATGAACTAGTGAGTGTTTACATGACAGTCTTACAATGAACTAGTTAGTATTTACATGACAGTCTTACAATGAACTAGTGAGTGTTTACATGACAGTCATACAATGAACTAGTCAGTATTTACATGACAGTCTTACAATGAAGAACTAGTTAGTATTTACATGACAGTCTTACAATCAACTAGTTAGTATTTACATGACAGTCTTACAATGAACTACTTAGTATTTACATGACAGTCTTACAATGAACTAGTTAGTATTTACATGACAGTCTTACAATGAACTAGTTAGTATTTACATGACAGTCTTACAATGAACTAGTTAGTATTTACATGACAGTCTTACAATGAACTAGTTAGTATTTACATGACAGTCTTACAATGAACTAGTTAGTATTTACATGACAGTCTTACAATCAACTAGTTAGTATTTACATGACAGTCTTACAATGAACTAGTTAGTATTTACATGACAGTCTTACAATGAACTAGTTAGTATTTACATGACAGTCTTACAATGAAGAACTAGTTAGTATTTACATGATTGTCTTACAATGAACTAGTTAGTATTTACATGACAGTCTTACAATGAACTAGTTAGTATTTACATGACAGTCTTACAATGAACTAGTTAGTATTTACATGACAGTCTTACAATGAACTAGTTAGTATTTACATGACAGTCTTACAATGAACTAGTTAGTATTTACATGACAGTCTTACAAAGAACTAGTGAGTGTTTACATGACTGTCTTACAATGAACTAGTTAGTATTTACATGACAGTCTTACAATGAACTAGTGAGGAATTACATGACAGTTTTACAATGAACTAGTGAGTATTTACATGACAGTCTTACAATGAACTAGTGAGGAATTACATGACAGTCTTACAATGAACTAGTGAGTATTTACATGACAGTCTTACAATGAACTAGTGAGTGTTCTATACGGTTCGCCACTAGAACCCTCTAGACCAGGGGTGGGCAAATTACGGCCCGCTCGCCAGTCCTTGGTAAGCTGATGGTACTTTACCTAATTGATAGAAATCAGGTGTGCCCACGGTACATACATATAAAAATGCAAATATTAAAAATAATATCTATATAAATTATTGAAACTGTCTCATTATAGAAGTTTTAAGTAAACGAAGATTATGCTTATTGGCTATACATCAATACACTCGATTCAAGACACAATCTCTGAGTGTTGGGTAGGCTTGGAACAAGATGGCAAGTGAAACAACTAATGGTACTCGATATTCATTTGAGAAAATATTTTTTTTAAATATCCCAACCATAAACTCGAAACAGGAAAGTTTGCACAAAGCTGCATAAAATTTCATCAGTATGTTGTACATAATATCATAGAAATCAAACTTAATAGTGCTCTAGGGATGTTAACCACAGGTAGTTCCGATTTATGAACAAAATAACTCAATGTATCCGCGAGCTTAGTATGGGAAAGGCAAATGAGAAGAATATAAAACTCAAGGAAGAAATTGTTATGTTACTTGAAGGACATTGACTGTGACCTAGTTACCAATATTTCTAATGAAGAGTGGAAGACAGATTTTATGTTTTTATAACTGCTATTGCAATTGGTTGCTTATATATGAAATATAAATCCATGTTAAATCTTTTCAAACAAGGCTTTCCCATTTCTACAGGCAAGCAAAAGAAAATAGTTTTTGTCATTTTCCTTTGCTGAAAGGTGAAACTATTTTTAGTGAAATAATTAATAGTACAGCACTTATTAAGATTCCCTAATTATGCAATTCATAAAAGCAAATTTTAAGACGTCAAGAACCAGTTTTCAATACTATCCTCTCACCATTTAGTGCAGAAGCTGATTCAGCTCCAGAGGACATAATTCTAAGCAAAGAGAAGCTCCAGTACTACCACGGAAGTCTTATGGGTGCCAGAAGCTGTATTTCCACACTTAAAAAACCCTTGCTGCTGTTCACACATACATATGTACACATACATCAGTTCTTCTTCTTCGTTCTCATTTTACATGCTGGAGGGTTCAGATCAGTAACTCTATATCTGAGATGAACCGTGCAGTTGCTTCCAGATCAGGCAGTTCTCCGAATAGTCCTTAGAGAGTCTTGTTCGGGTCTCTTGATTTAGAATGTACCATTGCAGGACATGGTCAGCATTCTCTGGTGATGCTCCACAAGGGCAGGTTTCCCTCGTCACGACATTTAACTTCCGGAACATATATTATTGTCTCATTCAGTGAGAAAACATTTTTTGTGGAAACTAAACAAGTATAATCACTGGTCAATGTTGACTGACTGTAATTTGACATCAGTCACACACAGGGGTAACAACTAGTAAGATAGTTTCACAGTTACGAACATTATGCACGAGTGTAAAAAGTAAAATACTGCACATTAAGTACAAATGTACAACAAATTTTGATATAAAAAGACAACATCAATTTTAAAAAAATTGTAAAATTGGTTTCAAAAACTGCTAACTCTTGTACTTTTTCAACGCGGTGTGTGAAAAAAAAGAAGAAAGAAATGTGAATAATACAGTGTAAATATGAATTAAAAGACATTCTACACAGTTAGCGAGCGTATCTTTCTAAGATATATACATAAATGCGGCCCGCCATTCCCAAAATTTTTTTTCATGCGGCCCTCGATACAAAAAGGTTGCCCACCCCTGCTCTAGACCCAGAAGCACCATCATCTATTAGCAAATACCTAATTAATTAAAATTATTATAAGTTTGTTTGTATTTCTTTAGACACTAGAGCCTCAGACCATTTATTAACGCTCCCCTTCAATGTCCTGAAGGAAAGTAGCCTAATCTTTCTGTCTGGTTTCAAGCAGATTTTAATCAAATTTCGTTGCTTTCCAGGGAGATAGAAAGCCATTTAAGACTCGGTGGGGGAGGGGGCAGCCCTCTCTTCTTAATTTCTTTATCTATACCACCACTGCACCACTTTAATAAGACTTTAAAATTCCTCCATCCACACCAATGCAATGAAGTCAGTTTCATATAGCACTCCACTAGGGGTCTTTTCTGCTTTCCGTTGGGCCTATGTCAATGTATTTAGCCAGATGCCATGCTGAAGATGCATGGGAAAGGCGATACAAAAAATTCAATAGAAGAATCTAAGAAGTGTAAATGAAACATATTATATTGATAAAAATAATTTTAGAATTGTATTAGCTTAAGTCACTAAATAGATATACGAAACCTCTTTATGTTCTTTTTTAAAGAACAATTTATTGGCAACATTTGATTTCTTAAAGTAGGATTTGTTGTTAAACAAGATCTCATGGCATTCCTATTTTCTCTAGTACATAAAATTCTGTTTTGAAGAAATATCTGTCATTTGTACGAGATAGCATGGAAATAGGGAAAAAACTGACATTAAAGATTTTTTTCTCAAACTGATTTTGTTGACAGACCTACTCTGGTTCTATGAATTAAATATAGAAACTATTAACTGTACAAAATAAGTATTTCTAAAATAAATGTAAAATATATATATATATATATATATATAAAGTTATTTACTCACAACGAAGGTACTGACAACCATGCTTACTGTTAAAAGAAATGTTATTTTCATAAATATTTATGTAATTTTCAAGCATTTCATTAAAATAAAAATTAAACAAGGTTATAAAGACAGTTTGTGTGGAAACAAAAGCTCAAAATCGGTCCGATATGGCAGATAAAATAGACAAGTTTTAATATTTTCAGAAAGCATAGCCTATCAGAAACAATGAACTACACTACAACCCTATCGCCGTCGATACAAAAAGAAGAGACGTGCTTGTGTCGAAAGTGTTGCCGAGACTGTTGTAGTGTTAGTACGACTAAAGACCTGATAAAGTTCAATCCTAGGTGGGTTATACAAAGAACGCATCACGAATGAAGAGAGTACTAACATGATTAATACAGCCATTGGACCCCAGGATGACCTGCTAACCCCTGTCACAAAATGTAAACTCAAACTCTATGACGCATGAAAAGGTCATCAGGGCTCGCAAAGACATTCCTTCAGGGAACAGTACCGTGAGGAATATGAAGAGGAAGACAGAGAAAGCGATGGGAAGAAAAAATCAAAGAATGGTCAGGCCTGTCAGTAAATAAAATTCTACCAAAGGCAAAAGACAGAAAGGAATGGAGAAAGATGGTTGACAGATCTTGAGTGGTGCTCCAACAGACTAAGGGATAGATGAATGTGAAGTAAAACGTGAACCTAGCCTAACTAATGTTAATGAATGAATATCTAAATGATCTTGTTGTTTTGTAAAGGGTCAATCTCTCATCCAAAGCCTCAATAAATATATAACTTCCCTTAAAAAAAAACTTTTCCCTTTAGCCAAGTAGGCCTATTTGTGGATAATAATGTGCAGTTGCAGTGCACGTGTACGCCTATAATATGAAATGTGACCTCTTAATTGTTGTTTTAAATTATGTTCCATTTATATGCATACTAAATTATTTTTTTCTCTTTAAAAAAAATATAATGATCTTTTGTTGTAAATGTAGGTAGTTACAAAAATTACTTGATTTAGTAATAGGCCTACGGTGCACTTTATAACATTATAATAAAGTAAAAAGGTCACATCCGTTACTAAATAGTCTCCCATGTTGTTGTTTTTTACTATTAATAGTGAATAGTTGTAAAAATGGTGTATTTTTATGAGAAAAAACTGCTTGCATAGTCTGTGACCGTTTTAATAAACTTACCTTCCCTGAAGTTTTTCATAAGTGGTGTATTTTTTTTAATCTGATTGCATAGATATGTTTAAAAATAAAATTTTTCACTTTCAGAAAAGAAAAAAGTAGCCATTGCATCAGAACTTTGAAAGGTCTAAAACCAACTTGAACAATACTTACTTATGAGGTTACAGACTAACAGATAATAAGAACCATTTTTATGTCCTTGTACAAAGCAAAGTATCACTGCAATCTGCAATAAAGTTTATAATGCAGTTACCAGTTGAGGCTAGGATAATTAATTACTAGCTTTTTGTTTTTGTTTGAATTTTTTTTATATAGTAAACTTATTTGTAAAAAAAAATACTTAGAAATCTACTAGCTTTAATTTCATAAACTATTTAATTAAATGGATCTGTGCTGTGCTGACAATGTGACTGCTTTGCTGGGTGTGTGATTAAATCATATGGTAGATATGTTCATCATTTTTTTATATCTAAATACCTATTTGATTGCTGGCTGTTTGAAAGAAAACAATTTAAACCTCATAACAAATGGCAGTACACAGATTGAACTAGCAAAATGTAACCCTATAGACTGAATGCCGTAGTGAACATATTAATTGATTGTAATGTTGATAATCTACCGTATGCTTGATTTATATGTTAACTGGCTGGTTGTTGGTTGTTATGGTGCATGTGTGGTAGATAATGGCCATTTTAAAGAGAAAATATGTTTAATTGCTGAAACATGAGTAGAAAAATTGTTAATGGTAGAAGAATGTATGACTGGCACAGTTAAAATATTTTCTAACCATGATAAGCATAATAATAATCAATATGCAGCCATTACCAATGACTAAAGAAAACAAAAAGAAGAACACATCAATTTACTTTTAAGCACAATATAAGTACTTTGTCCCATTTTAAACCAAATTAACTAATAAATTAACTATTATAAAGATACTTGCAGCTTGAAACATCACATCAGTCCAAATTTGATGTCAAGAAATCCCATATCAAATGGTGATTTTTTTTTCTCTGATTTAGTCCATATTATATATATATATATATATATATTATATATATTTGTGGGCAATAACATTTTGGTTGTTAGTTGCTTCCTTGTTATCACCAGAAGTAATAATGGTTTTAAGCACACCATTACCTATAAAATGCTTCCAATGGCATGCACCCCAAATAGCCTTTGACAAAGAGTGCAACTCCTGGTCATCACCTAAAGTTCATATATTGAGCCTGATGACAGAAGAAGGGGCACCTAACCCAGTAAGGAGGGGCTCATTAGCCTTGGAGTGCTTCCTAAACATAGGAAAGGCTTCTAAGACAAGAAAAAAAAAGACCTAACAAAACCTGCAAAGCTACTGATCCCAAATTGTGTAGGATATTTTCAGTTCCTTTGAACACATCAGCTGCATGGGGAAGGGGGAACTGCTATGTGGATGACATTGTTCCAACCATAAATAATTAATGCCCAGGCTTTCATATATATATATATATTATTTTTCTAGCCAGCTTTATTGCCGTACAAGGTGTTGGTTATGTTGGGCTGTAGTGGAATTAGGGATATATATATATCTGTATATATATATCTGTATATATATACCTGTATATATATATATATATATATATATATATATATATATATATATATATATAATTGTTTAAATTTCACAAAGAATGTTATATTATATATTGTGGGTATGAAAGATAGACATATGTGTTAATCTAATTTTAAAAAATTGTAAGTAACCCTAACATACCAGTACCATCAAGAGTGTAAGAGCATTGACAACTCTCACTGTTAGGACCTGTTGATAAAAGTCAATATTTTTAGCCTGAGAATGTAAATCAAATGACACAAAAAAAATCGAGGCTATTAATTTTGTATAAATATATATTCATAATAGACTAGTGGAATCTACTTTCTCACTACCGTCCTTACAAGACACAAGTCTCACTAACAGTGGCATCACTAGGATGGGTGTCACCCAGTGCCGTAAGGTAAGGGAGTCCCCCTCCCCCCCCCTGCATTCCTCTTAAATCTTCCTAATAAAAACTATTGTTGTTCTTTTTTTTTTTTGCACTATAATACAGTTCGGTGATTGCTGTACAAAAACTTAAAAAAGCAAATTTTATTAACATCAACATTTAAAAATCTACAATAACTTAAAATATTACAAACTAAGAGTTTCCTTTTCAAGATTTTAAATGTGAAAACTTATAAATAACTTTAAACGGAATATCTTTTGCAACTTTGTTTTCAATGAACATATTTGCTTGATTTGAAATTCGTGTTTCAAAAGTTTTGAATAGTTCTTAATTAACTTTAGTTTTGAAAAACTTTGAAAGCTTTGGTATTTCTGTTAAAATATCTTGTTGTCTGGCTCAATATAAAAGAGATCAATTCACTCCAGTGTTAACCTATTTGAATAGTGAATCCAGCATCTTAAGATTACCCTCCTGACATTTTTATATTATTAAAACGTATTACTTATAACATGCTAGTTTGAATTGACAAAAGTTAACTCAACAACAGTTTTATCTAACTTGTCACACATTTTGTAGAGTAAATGTTTAAAAGCTCTAGCCTAGCCACCAATTTGCCAATAATTAACACTTTAATTTGAAGGTACACTTGTGTTTTATTGACTTTTCCCCCAGTACATCTGCCAACAAGAAAGTAAAGAATGAAAGGAATGCATGCATTTACAGACAGCTGGCCATGGCCTTTGCGCTGCACTTATAGTGTTTGTATTTTCAGAGTGACTGCAAAGATTTTCCCCATCACAAATTCATCAAATCGTTCTTGCATGGGTCTAATAGCAACACGATGAGCACTCCAGCAAGTTGTTTATAGGCCTTTTTAATGATACTCTATGATTAATTAGAATATCCCATCGATTGGTAAAAGTGGCAAAGAAAGTAAACTTTTTTTCTAGAATACAGAAAAAATAAATTTATGTAAGAAGCATTTTCTGATTAAGAATTTCAAAGCACATAGTTTAAGTAAACAATGTACACAATGTTTACGTTTCTTTTCTGTTCTTCATTCATACTGCCTGTACTCCTTCATGAATTCTTGACATTGTAGCTGCATTACCATGTCCCTGAGCTCATCATATCAATACGTTAAGCTCATCTCTTTCCAGGCATTTTAAATTATCAGAACTGATCATCAGCTTTTGATCCACTTAAAGAGGAATATCCTTCAAAATTTCTGTCATTTGAACATAATCATTGCAACTGTTAATATCTCTTAAAATTTCAGATATCTATGTTAGGTGTGCTGTAATACAAGATCATTGGCCTCCTTCAGTCGTAGAACGACTATGGTTCATCTCAGAGCACACTTCCTCATGTGGCTGTGGAGCCATATTTTGGAGAGACACTGCCGTCCACAGATAGCGCAGGTTAAGGGGGCTTTTGCTTCAGTGGTAGAGGAGCTGGCCGTTTTTTTGGATTGTACGTTTTTCTTCTTGAGCTGAGACCCATGTACTTTCACTGTCCATAGCTTTCTTGGTCACTGTCTCTCTCCATCTGTTGCGGTCCAGAGCTGTTTTCCCAATTGTCAGTATTGATGTTAACTGATTTGAGGTCACGTTTTATTACCTCTATTTAGTACAAGATACCAGAGTACATTCCAGCATTTATGTCTCTAATAAGTGTATCTCTTAAGTGGTTTGCTAAAACATGGATGGCTGCCTGGCCATGCGATTTGCGTGCTAGACTGTCGTTCAGATTTATCAATGGTGACCTGGGTTCAAACCCTGCTCAATCCCATCCCCTGTAGTCCTCTGAGAAGTTTTGGAGTAGGCAGTTAATTATCTTTAACTCTGAAAGAACATTTGACACATGTAAAACATCTTACAAACAAACAAATAAACTCTCTGAGTTTTGGTACAAGGTTGGAAAGTAACTTATAAGTTATTTTTTCAGTACTTGGTCTTATTTGGATAACATTTCCACTATCTATTTTTTGCAGCCTAGATCCAGCTGCCAAAATGTTCCAAATTTGAAAGCCTGATAAATGCTCCTCATTCTTCTAGCGAGTTTCTCATTGTGGACATTCCCACTTGCTAATGATTTTCCCCCATTAAGAATAAGTTTATAAACCATTTTCATACCTCTCAATCTTGCTTCTGCCACATTTGTATGTTGGCTTTTTTTTTTTATAAATAAGTGCATTTATTCCACTTGGGTGTCACTCCCTATCGAGTGTCATCTGGTAGGCTACGGCCCGCACCCCTTGGTGACGCCATTGCTCACAAGTCAAATTAAAAAATTAGTATTCTTACTCAGTTATAATTATAAAATGATTATATTATAATTAAAAATGAAGTAGGTGCATGTTCTACGTCAAAATGAATTACGCACACAAAGAGTTGCGATAACATGGAAGCCAAAACGAGGAAAGCGCAAACAGGGACGTCCTCGTATTACTTGGCGGCACACCTTCATGGAGGACCTCAGAACAGTGAACGCCAGGTGGGAGGAGGCTTCATCTGCAGACATTGCCAGTGACAGATCTTTATGGAGACAGCTTGCCGCCCAATGCGCCGAACGGCGCGGGAGGGTCTAAGTAAGTCTTATGATCATTTTATGATGCCTATAATATAGCTGCCTTGCCTTGCCTTATGGCAAGTTATGGCTCATCTCTTATTGATTTGATTTGATTTTGATTTTAGGCACATCGGCACAATTTAGGCCATGTCGTGCCCGCAGTCCCTCAAGGACCACTCTCTCTCTCTAAACAACAAGGGCCAAATTCTATACAGTCCTATCATTAAAATCAAGGTCTATTCACAGTTAAAATAGTAAAGGAGTAAAGGTAGTAAAAATTTAATTATTTGGTAAAAATCTAATGTAAATAGTACATGTTTACAAATTCATAAATCAGATCTTCGTAGACAACCCCACTTCCCGGATAAAGCTCAGTACCTTCCCAGGGTCGACACTATCAAACAGTGTCTTTAAGCTAGTGGCTCCAAAATACCTCTCCCTGACATCCTGATATGTGGGGCAATCAACGAGGATATGTTCCACGGTAAGGCGAGAGTCACAGTACTCACAAAGTGGGGGCTCGTCTCTCTTTAGCACAAAAGAGTGCGTGATGTAGGTGTGGCCGATCCTAAGTCTGGACATGGTCGTGGCAGAGGCAATACTTTGTCTCAGGTCCGAGCAGGGAACCTGGGTTCCTGACACCGCATGATTTAGGGCTCTCTTTGCTTCTCTGTCTGCGGCTTCGTTTCCCTCAATGCCAACATGGGAGGGGACCCAGAGGAAGGTGACATCCCTACGGTCGGCTGTTATTTGGTCCAACAGCTTCAGGCTCTTATGTGTCAATGGGATGTCAGTCTTCATCCGCCCCAAAGCTTGCAATGCAGATTTGGAGTCGGAGCAGATTATAAATTTCCTCCTTTCTGATGCTTTAGCGGCCATAAGTGCAATTCGGCCGTAAAAATGGAGCAGCCATCGTGGAGTCTACGGGAGATTGTTTTTTTTCCGAAAGGAGCAGGCACACGCGACCTTTCCATCCATTTTGGATCCGTCTGTGTAGATGGTGCCACAATCTCCATAGCTCTCCTGCAGTTCCCTAAAGTGGACTTGTAGTATGCTTTGGGTCTGTATTTTCTTTTTTGAAATTAAGGAGGGATAAATTTAATTTGGGTTTATTCATTAGCCAAGGAGGATTCTGAGGGGTTTCTATTTTAGAGATTTGGTCATTGGGTGGGGTTAAATTTTGGATGGGTTCTCTCATTCGAAGGCCCAACGGCTGTATGACGTTAGGCCGATTGTATAATTCTACCTCTGTGGGGTTAAATATGGAGTCGAAAGCAGGGTTCGTGGGGTTGGATTTTAGCTTGACTATATACTGCATTGCAAGTTTTTTCATTCTTATATCCATGGGGGGTTCTCCAGCCTCCACATGGAGACTTGGGATAGGTGATGTACGAAACGCACCGAGACAGAGACGCAGGGCAGCATTTTGTATTGGTTCCAGTATTTTTAGATAAGACTTCCTTGCTGCTCCATATATTATGGATCCGTAGTCTAGCTTGGATCGAATTAGACTCCGATATAGCAGCAGCAAGGTATCTCTGTCAGCTCCCCAGTCCGTATGGCTGAGTACTCTAAGTATGTTTAATGACTTTTGGCATTTCTTCTTAAGTTCCTTAATGTGGGGGAGAAAATTAAATTTGGAATCTAGGGTGAGGCCTAAAAATTGTGTAGTTTTCACGACAGGGATCTTCTTTTTGTGTATAAATAGTTCAGGGTCTGGGTGGAGTCCCCTTAGATTACAAAAATTCACACTAACTGTTTTGGAGTCTGAAAATTTAAAACCATTGTCGTTTGCCCAACCCTGAATTTTGTTTAAACATAACTGTAATTTTCTTCTAAGGTGTTCAAGTTTTTCCCATAAATAAAAATGACAAAGTTCGAGACAGTTCGTCCTTGGTTTTTCAAATGCCCTATTGCATTTGATTCTTTCCCTTTGATTCGCCTTACTGCCTTCCAAACCGCTCTAGCAGAAGTTTTGGCATCCAGACTGCCGACAAAACTTCTCCATGAATTCCTTTTGGCTGACCGTATGGTTTGTCTAGCCTTTGCTCTAGCTATCCTGAATAGCTTTAGGTTTTCCTGGGAAGGATTCTTTATAAATGCAGCCAGTCGTTTTTTCCTATCGCCAATAGCACTTTTGCAAGCTGTATCAAACCATGGTTTGCTAGGCCGTTTTGGATCTGCAGAGGTTAGGGGTACAACTTTCCTGGCTATACTTAGTAGCTTGCTAGCAAAGGTATCAGCTGGGTTCTGTTCATCGAGGATATTTTCTGTGATATCCTCGGAGCATCTTTTTTGGAATTGTTCCCAATCGGCCTTATTCAGTTTCCACCGCTGAGGTCGTCCCAATGAAGGGAGATTGTTAGTAATGATGATTGGGAAGATATCCTCCAGCATACGACCTCTTGTGTCGGTATTGTTGGATCCCCACATCGTGTTATGGGCATTGAAATCCCCAAGGATTAAATAAGGCCGGGGGAGTTGTTTCAATAGGTCCTCCATGTCTGTTGGGTTTAATGGAGCGCCTGGTGGTAGATACAGGCTGCAGCAAGTGATAACCTTGTGAAGGGTTATCCTAGCTGCTACGGCCTGTAGTGTGGTCTGTAGTTCTACCCTCTCATGGGGGATGCTATCCTTCACAAGGATACAGACTCCACCTGATGCTCTCTCTGCATCCTCAACATTCTTGCTGTTATTTCCTCCTCTCTCACCTCGGGCATCTTCTCCGCTTTGATTTCTCCCCTTAGGGAGTTTGTCAACCTCTAATTCGGTAGAGGTTGGGGTGTGTGGCTGGGTTCTCTGAGGAGAACCTGTGTCAGACATGATGTCTCCGGGTTCTCCCGGAGTATTGGTTTTGACATGCTGCTCAGTCTCCATGCACTCATCAGCGAGCACAGAGAACCTGTTCTTTAGCATGACAACAGGGCTTTATTGTTTCTTCAGAGGTGTGTTCTTTGGCGGTGTTTTCTTCTGAGTTGGAGGAGGAGGGGGTGGTGGGGTCAGTGTGTCCGTCTGTGTGGCTATGGAGCTTCCTATCTTAGCAACAGCCTGGGCGTAGGTATTTGTCAAGCCGAATTGGCCCTTAGGTAGGGCCAATACAGCCGATTTCGCCTGGCTGAAGGTACATCCATTTCTTTCCTTGTTCTCCTGCACGGCAACCTCCTGTTTCCACACAGGGCAGTCCTTGGAGTAGGCTGAGTGGCCAGCATGACAGTTTGGGCATTTGAACTGGGCTGTGCAGCCCTTGTCCTCATGACCCTCTCCAGCACATCTGGCACACACAGTGTTCCTCTTGCAGACTGCCGCGCCGTGTCCATAACCCTGGCACTTGAAGCACCTCATGGGGTTAGGTATGTAGGGCCTCACTGGAACTCGTAGGTATCCTGCCTTCACTTACTCTGGCGGTGTCCTAGTTCCGAATGTGAGGATAATAGTGGCGGTTTTGACCTCCTCACCATCCCTGCGCCTAGTAATGCGCCGGGCATGTGCGACTCCTTCAATGCCCTCCACTATTTCCTTCCAGTAGGTCCCTAGAGCTGATTACACATCTGCTGGTGTTCAGACTCTTGTGTGGCATGACTTCCACTTGGAGATCACAGAGTCTTCTGCATCTTAAAAGCCCATCAGAGTGTGTCTTGCCATCTATTTCTACAAGAAGTTCCATTGATTTGTGTAGCTTAGACACACTCTTGGGCTTGAGTCCCTTATAGATAAGGAAAGGGCTCAGCTTTGTCAGGCTTTTCCTCTCCTCTGTGCACCTGACCACCAAAAATGATGGCCAGGTAGTACAGCTTTTTGTGGCCTCCTCCTTTTTAGCCTCAATACGGCGTCTCTTGCCCAGACTTAAGTCTGGGGCAAGTAGTTTATTGGTTTTTTTTTATCCATATATATTTTCTTGTTAGTTCGGCACCTGTGCTCCCCACCCGCCATCGAGTCCAACAAGGGGACGGACCATTCGGATGTCCAGAATGAGCCCGCCAGGGCTACACAGGTGCTATACTCAGTCAGCTGCTGCATCGGACATGTGTCCGATACAGCAGCTCCCTGATTGACCCTCCAGCCACCGCCCTCCAGCATAGGTCGACGACCTATGCTGGTAGCTCGGCATGACCAGACGGTTGACCCAGAGCGGGCCATCTGGGCCTCAGGTCTAGGGGAACTTGGAGCCAAAGTATTGTGTTGTTGTGGTTTATCCTCATATAGCCACCACTCAAACACCAGGATCTCTTTATCCCACCTTACCCGTCGCAGTCCACGGCAAACGGACTGGTCTAGTGAGAATTTAAAGTTAAGGAGACAGTGTGATGATCAATGAAGGCAGACTTAGGAAAAGAGGAGGCAGACACAATGATAGAAAAGAAGTAGGGCACTTTTGAGCTCCAAAAGTGCTATTAAGGAAAGAGGAGCGCAGTTTAGCGCCTACGTCATGTCTCGGGACGCCTCATCTCTTATTATCTACTCACTAGTCTTTATATTATTTACATAGAGCTAATTAATCACTCTGTTGTCATATATGGATTATTTGAAAGATAAAAATTAAGTCGTGTGAAAAATTATAATTGTACTCACAATTTTAGGGCTTAATTCGTGGTAAATAGCGTTGCTATCAACGCCAACTGTTTCAGAAGTAGACATTTTGAAAGTCATGTGAGCTCATCACTAAACTATATATATAGATTCTAGATTGTTTTTAGGCCATTTGATAATTGTAAATCTTCTATTTTTAGCTTTAAGGTTTGAAGCATGTGACTTTAGCTGCCAACTGAAGTAGTATATGATATTGAATTGTAGGGCCAGTTAGACTAGACTTGACTGGAGTTAGAGTCAAGAGGCATCCGATGTAAACAAAACATTCTCCCAGTGACAATACTATCAATAGATTGATCTTATATCTAAAATTTCTGGCCAAGTAAATCTATTTTATATATATATAGATCTAATGATATTCTAATCTGGTTGGATTAGATGTATAAAGATTAAAAGAATAAAGTTAAAGTATTCTAGAATCTAGATCATTAATTTTAAAGTTAAGTTTTCAATAACTTGAATAACTTTATTAAAGTTTATTCCCTTTAATAATACTAATAATATAATATTATATTTATATAATAATAGAGTAGTTTATGCTATTCGGACACCTAGTATTATAGGCCCAAATTTGAAAGTTTGACTTTGACACTAATGACAGCGCATTATTTTACAATGGTTTGAAATAGAAAAGAAAATGACCTATCAAAATCTTCTTAATCTTTAGTTTAACTTAGTTTAAGGAGAATAAGGATGACTACTTACTTTTATTTGTTCCCCTAACCTATATTTGTTATTATATTTAAGGTCAAAGAGGCCGTGTGTTTTCAGTTAATTCGGACACATTTGACCCACATTATTTGATTCCGGACACCATAATTTATTTTAGACAGTCTCTATATTTAGGCATCAATAAACTCAGATTTTAATTCTATATTAACATTATTTAAATTTTAAGATCCCCAGGCATAGCCCCTCACATGAAATCATTACGATGTTTTCAAACTATGCATAAATACGAACGCAAAAAATAAAAATATGAACACACTTATTCTACCAAAATTAGGTCACTGGGATAGTGATTTCTGGGTCAAATGTGTTCTAGATCTAGTTTTGTTCTACAAAATAAGCCGGCATTCACTATCATGTCTCCATTTTCTTTTTTCTATTTTTCAACGCTCGTGTGTAACAGTGTCTAGTGCGCACCATGTATCTCAGTGGGGGAATAGAGTTACAACACTGCTCCCCCCTTTCTCAAACCTGTTGTCCCCAACAGAATCTGTACCACCACAGTACTGATGAAGTCGATCCACATGGACGACCCTCAGCTTAGGCCACAGACTTTTCTGAATGCGGTATACGATGTCGTTGATTTTTTTAATGATGCGGCACGGACCTTCCCAGTCTCTCTGCAGCTTTGGACACCTGCCTTTTCGCCTCTGCGGATTATACAGCCATACCATATCATCCTCGTGGAACCTGGAGGCATTGCCCGTTTGTCGTATCTTGTCTTCATCTGGTCACTGTTCATCTTGATATTTCTGTGGGCCAGAGCATGGGCTTCCTCCATTCGTTTTCGGAGATTAGTGACGTACTCTGAGGCCCGCAAATTAGAACAAGAGGACATATGCAACAATACAACGTTGGGAATCCCTTTAAAAGGATCGCAATGGATGTTGCTGGGCCATTCCCTGAAACCAAGAAAGGAAATAAGTTCTTCTTCTCATGTAAACATCCTTCCTAGTCTAGTTTCTGGCAGTGCGCACCTTCTGCGCTATCTTGAATGGCAGTGCACATGGCAAAGTCATAACAATATTATAGATCTATATTTATTATACCTAACCTGTTGACTGAGCCACGTACGGTAACGATGGTTTAATATTTTTTCATGGCCCTATAATTGTATACACTCAAAATATACACGCTACTATAACTGTTGCTCACATCAAGTCAAATAACTAAGCAATGAGCTAGCACCAGTGTTCAAAATACTTTTTCAGGCATCTCTTAACCAGGGCAGAGTATCAAAAGACTGTAAAGAAGCTATTGTCACTCTCCTATTTAAAAAGGGAGAAAAATCTGACCCAAGAAACTACCAACCAGTATCACTAACCAGCTTCACATGTAAAATCCTAGAACACATAATATGTAGCAACATCATAAACCACTTAGACAAACATAATGTCCTTACTCCATACCAACATGGATTTAAGAAATATAGATCATGTGAAAACAGCAGCTAATGGGACTAGCCTACACCCGAGTTCAAATCAACTTGAAATGTTGCACAATAATTTCTTGTAACGGACAAAACAAGAAATCACTAAAAAAAAAAATTACCCAATTAGTTAATCAACTATTGGTCATTAATTTTTTTGTTAGTGCATTGGCTTGTGGGACTTGAGACCTTGAGTTCGAATTCAAGTTGTACAACTTTTGTTTTTCAATATGCATTTTACTCTTTCACTCCTAACTGACGATACCAACGTTGATTTAACCCCATTAAATTAAATTAATCTTTGGTTTTATAACCTTTAATGCGAGTTCTATAAAATGAACATGCATTCTGTATTATTGTATACTTAATTAGCATCTCCTGATTACATATAAAAAAGTTATTGAAGTTTAATTACTGAAACACAAATGAGCAAAATGAATGATTCCATCGGAACATGGTAAATAATTACAGAGAGAAACAGTTAAAAAATGATCAAGGTATAACGTTCACCCAGATATCCCCTTCTTTCCCCCCTCCCCAGATAAGTGATAGGATCATAACCTGTTGAAAAAGTTAAAAGCATGAAATTGCCCTTCTAAACAAAAATAATTGGTAATAAAAAATCTAATCACACAGATTTCTTATTGTTAGTCTAGGTCAATTACAAATTTAATTACATAACTGATTCATACTAATTGATAAAATTACACTAAATGTAAACTTTTTTTTTTTTAAAGTATTTTTTATATTATTCATTTTTTTTTTAAACATTTGGAACCACAAATTTGTCTTGACTAGGCCTTGCCTCCAATTCCTGTAACACTCATCTTTGTTGATATAATTCCATTGACATTTACAGATATGTCAGACAGCAAAACAGCCTTACTGTCCGGCTCTAGACCAACTGCTCCTCCTCCAGTAGCGAACAGTTCTGAAGTTACAGATGAAGCTGTTTATCATGACAGTGCACAATCACCAACATCGGTTAGTCTTTGAAACAGATATGATCATAGCTCTAGAATTGTTCTTTTTTACATTAATGATAGAAATAGCTAGTTTACCTTCTTTTCAATATGATATGATTATTAATAGCTATATTAGTGTTTTTATTCAATTCAAGTAATCATAAAATATAATTAATAATTACTTTTCTCTTTTAAAAATCTATAGATTCTATTAATTTTTGTAAATATATTTTTTGATTACAAGTTGTTTTTATACCTTTATAAAACTAATACATCAAAACAATCTTTAAAACTAATAACAATGTTTTAAGTTTTTTTGTTTTTTTTAATTGTGAACTAGATTGATTAATACTGTATTGTTTCTTTTTAATGTTTACAGAGGTTTCTCCAGATTCTGTTTGTGGGACTTGTTGTTGTTATGGTTCTGGTAAGATATTATGATGCTTTGTATATTCATTCCTGAATATGATTATTATTCTAATTTAGATAACAACAAACTTGTTTCTAGATAAACATACATAGTTATTCTAACTATGGTTATGCTTGATAGTAGATTTTTTTTATTCAAATTAGTCACTTATAATATATGCTATATAATCCTAAAGCAGATGCATTAAAGCTCAGGTCAATGTTGCATTGTGTCCTTTGTGATACAGGGGTTCATTGCATGTTCAATAAAGATTACTTGAAAAGTCTAGACAAAGACAAATTGACATTCCTTGTTATCTACTGGTACAACAAACATTCTAACGATTTTAGTAATGAAAATACATAATGAATAGGGATTTTAAGTTAATTTATAAATATGATTTTTTTTTATTCAATTTAACACTATTTATGTTCCAATATATTCATGCATTAATTTAATACAAACATTCAATGTTCTTTGTTTTCAATCCTAGGTGAGCATCTCATTATCCATCTACAGAGGAAGTGATGTCAAAGAAAATGGAGGGATGTACTTCATGTTGGCCATTAGTTTAGTAGGTTTTGCTTTAGTGGAGATCATAATGGTGAGTCATTATTACCATTAGTGGAATTTATTTTGTCAGTTGATATCATAATGGAGAAACATGTTATACATACATATATACATGTTATTAACCTGGGTGGTGACACAGATGAGGGTAGAGGTATGTGTGTAGAGCTGACGCAAATCGCCCCAGGCCATTGATAGCCGAGTGGTCAACCGTGATGACTGGTGAAGTTTGAAGAAACATCAAGAGTGAATACTACTCAGGCCAGGCAGGTGGGATTTGGTCATGTGATTAATCAGAAGGGTCGAGCGATGTTCCTTCTAGTTCTAGAAGTACTGTCAAGAAACCTTGCTAGTACAAGATGGCATCATGATCTGCAATCAAGTCCAACACAACAAGCCTAGTGTGTGGAGTCAGTCCTGAACAGGTGAACCCAATGCAAGTTTTGAGATTGGCCAATATGAACAGCATGTATGCTCTCCTGACACAAAGAAGATTACCCTGGCTCGGACATGTCACCCGCATGCCAGATGGTAGAATCCCGAAAGATATCTTATATGCTGAGCTTGTGGAAGGAGTCAGACCCAAGGGCCGCCCAAGACTAACATAAAGAGATGTCTGCAAGCGAGACATGAGAGCCACAGGCATCAGCGAAAGTATGTGGGAAAACATAGCCAAAGACCGGAGTGCATGAAGACAGGCTGTGCGTGCTGGGACAACCCTCAATGAGAACAAAAGAATTGAAGCGGCTTTAATCAAGAGGAAAAAAAGAAAGCTGCCCTGTCCGCTAGCCCTAAATCAGAGGCATACACCTGTATGAATTTTGGCAAAGTCTGCCATTCTAGAATTGGCTTGATTAGCCACACCAGATTCTGCCCCGTCTCAAAATTAAACCAAAACCAGTGACTCATTTGGGCGCATTCATTGCCTTCAAGACAAAAGGAGCCATATATATATATAATTTTAAACATTTAGTATTGCTAATTGCTATATTATTATTAATGTTTTATCTAGTCATTATGAGTGTGGGCAGAACATAATGATAAATTTGTCAAATTCTGTTCAATATTGATCTACAGATAAATATATTTTAAAAAATTAAGACAAATCTGGAATTTTTTATTTTATTTCTAAGAATTATTACACAACTACAACTACAATTTTATATACCTTGGGAGTGTAGTCAGTGTATCAGGTGGAACAGATGAAGACTTTTAATGTCTTATAAATCTAGCGCGTCAGAAATTTACACAGTTGAAACCAACCTGGAAATCCCACATCTCAAACAAGACTAAACTAAGAATCTTTAACTCTAATTTCAAGGCTGTTCGGAAACATGTAGAACAACTAAAGCCACAACAACAAAAATACAGACCTTCATCAACAGATGCCTGAGAAATATCCTAAAAATACACTGGTATGACAAAGTAGAAAACACCAAACTGTGGGAGATGTGTGGACAGAAAAATATAGAAGTGCAGATCTTAGAGAGGAAGTGGAGATGGATTGGTCACACCCATAGAAAAGATACCAGCAACAGAGCTAGGCAGACCTTAGAGTGGAACCCCCAGGGAACAAGACGCAGAGGAAGACCAAAAAGAACATGGTGACACAGTGTACTTGAAGCAGCAGAGAAGACTGGGAAGAGCTGGGAAACCATCAAAAAACTAGCAAGAGACCGTGGAGAGTGGCATGTTTTTGTCGAGGCCCTATGTTTCATGAGGAACTCAAAGGAGTGATGATGACGATGATGATGGTGGGCAAACAGCATCAGTACTTAACAGTTTACTAATTTACATTCAAACATATTGTACTCACAACTTTACTTAACATTTATTGTGCACTTAAGAAAAATCTCTTTATCTAAAAAAAATTATTTTTTTTTAGATTATTTTTACCAGACGTGGAGATCTTCCAAAAGGAAAAACTTGGTTTCTTTATTTTGTGGGATTTTGTATCATGCTGGAGTCCATTTTCACTGATGTTCTTGTGTTTGATTAATGTTACATATTTATTATAGTGTCGAATAGCACTAGCTAAATATTTTTGCCTATGTTTTGTTATTTATATCTGAATAACATTTTTTATTATGTGCCAATGTTCTTATTTAAAGCTATTTCATGTTCAGTTTACTGAAAGATATGTTAATTTATAAATGATCAATGTTTTTAGGGACTAATATTTCTTGTTTCCAATATGAGGATAAACTGTACATAAATAAAATCTGCAAACATAAATTCTAAATGTAATGATATATACACATTCAATTGAATAAATATGTTTCATTGTCACAATGTTTAAACAAATTTAATTGCATAATTAAAATATTAAGTTCACATTGTTCATCTCAAAATACAGTTTTTATGTAACACATTTTACAAGATGAACTTGGTTTAGTATGACGTCACTAGTCATTTGTTATAAATGAAGTTGACTATTGTTAGATCTCTCTCTGTCACTGGAAAAGATTCAGTTATTTCAAATGCCCTTGCTGCATTTATAAAGACAACTAGAAACTATTTATATTGAGAACATGTGTACTCTTGAATTCTTGAAGAAATGAAATGAACTTTTTATCATTATTTTTATTCTATGAAAATCCATGCAATTCCAATGTCTCAAGCTAGCACAATAACAGTTGTTATCCAGACAAGCTTTGTAGTCTTCAGACATTGACAAAATTGAAAAATAATCTTTCTTTTCAAGCCATTGAGTAACTTGTAATTGTAGTATTTTAATCTTTTAGGGTTCATTTACCTTGTTTGCCATAGATATGCTTATACATGTTGAGTAATTGTTTCTATAATTACTTTTTAAATTTTGTTTGGACATTTTAGTTCAATATGTGTTCAAGCAAATCTACAATAGATGCAAAATGTTTCATTACCATCAAGTGGAGTTCCATCAGGAAACAAAATGATTCCATCAAATCTGTTTTTCTATATATGTGACAGCTCTTGAATTTATATACAATATTACAAAAAAAAAACAACAAATAATTGAACTCTTGATGTGTACTGTCTTACAGATGATTTGTAGAATTATGATTTTAATATTTTCTTTTTCTCTAGATTTACTAATGTTGACTAGATCTAAAAAAAAAAAAAAAAAAAAAAGTAATAATTTGTTTCATTTGTTGTTTTAATTATTGTACAAAAATGTTGCTGTAAAACTCACAATTCCTTTAGCTCTAATGAATCTATTTCTTTGATCAGCTCAAAGTTTTTTCATTCTTGACATATTTCCAAGTACAAGCTTAATGGTCTATTGAACTATACGTGTTTTACATTTCTCTGTACACATCACAAGGCCAAGTACAAGCACAATGGTCTATTGAAATATACGTGTTTTACATTTCTCTGTACACATCACAAGGCCAAGTACACAAACACCTTGTTATGGAGTGTTTGTGGCTGAGTGTCATAAACCACTTAGCTCCCTAAGAGAGGGCTCAAGTTCAAATCCTGATGTAGATACTAAGATTATTTACAATGGATTTTTTGAACCAGCTGAGTTGTGCTTGCTGAGTACCCAAAGGCAGCATGGAAACTATTTCACAGATACTCTCTAGCCCTAGAAGTCCACGTCTTTTGTCTACACTTGAGCTAAATTTGTTCTTCTAACAATAGCTGATGAATCTTGAAATTTCAAGCTGATACAATTTATAAAGAAGCTCAATACAATATTTCAGGACTCTTGCAGGAAACAACATTGATTAAGGGGTCTGCATTTTAAGACATTCATTTTCGAAGCTTTCTTAACTATGCAACAATAATGTTACTAACAGTTCTGATATGTAATATGTACTTTTTTAAGGATATTTATTTGTTGATGTTTCTGGTACAGATACTGTATAGTATATAAATTTTGGATTAATTTTTTTCTTTGTAAACTTTTTTTATATTGTTATAGGAATGGTGTGTGATACAAATTTGTATATGTATTTCTGTTTTTAAATATTTTTTGTATGGAAAAATGTGAAATAAATACTCTTTTAAAAATTAAAACATTTTTCAAAAAATCTTTTGTTCAAATTTTAAGTCATTTGTACACCATATGATTTTAACATACAATTACATTGTGTTCCACACCAGAGGCCAAAGACATGTTCTACGACAACCTTTCGTCTGCTCTCAGCGAGATCCCAAATACGGAACAGGTTATCATCCTCGGCACCTCAATGCACGCGTTGAATCTGACAACTCTGCATGGAACAGCTGTATTGGGCGTTTTGGTGTCGGAAAAGTAAATGAAAATGGACAAAGGCTCCTTGAGGTTTGCTCACTACACTCCCTATGTGTCACTAATACCTACTTCAAGACTAAACCACAGCACAAAGTATCTTGGCGGCATCCTCGCTCCAAACACTGGCACCAACTAGACCTAATCATGGTAAGACAAAAGTGCTTAAAATCTGTCAAGCTTACCAGGTTCTATCACAGTGCAGACTGCGACACATCAACCTTCTCCTTTAAAAAATCCACCATACCAAGCATATTGGAAGACCCCAATCGGATGTAAGCAAGATGTGCCACCCTGATCTCAGGTTACGGTTTGCGGAATATTTTGAACGCGACTACAAAAGTGCTTCTGGAAATACAACAGAAAAATGGGAACACATCAAGTCCGTCATACGAAAGAATTCTTTGGAAGAAAACTTACAAGGCCAAACGATTGGTTCGACTCTAAATCAACTATACTAGCACCTGTTATCAGAGCAAAGAGAGATGCACTGGCTATATACAAGGCCAAACGATTGGTTCGACTCTAAATCAACTATACTAGCACCTGTTACCAGAGCAAAGAGAGATGCACTGGCTACATACAAGGCGAAACCTACCCAAGGCAATTTGAAAGTAGCTAGAGTCGAACATTACTCCGAACTCTAGGCCACAACAAGCTCAGTCTCTGCCTCAGCTCTTAACGCTATCAACCAATTACCCACAAGGAATGAACTAGATGAAGTACCCACCCTATTAGAACTTAACAAAGCCAAAGACAGCATGGCTGCCGGCAAAGCGCCTGGATGTGACGGTATCCCCCCAGATCTTCTGAAACAATGCAAAACTACACTAAGCCAACCTCTACATGAACTGCTCTGCAAATGTTGGCAAGTTACGTTGATGTGATAAAAAGGGATCTAAAATCAGTGAACATTAATAGTGACCATTGGCAAGACTTAGCCTTAGACCGCACTAGTTGTAGAGAGATGGTGACCAAGAAAGCTATAGAAAGTGAGAAAACATGGGCCTCGATTCTTGAAGAAAAGCGTGCCACACGGAATATAGTCAGCTCCTCTACCACCAAAGCGACAGCCACCTTGACCTGCAATATATATGGACGGGAGTGTCTCTCCGAAATAGGGCTCCACAGCCATATGAACAAGTGTTCGAGATGAACCATAGTCGTTTCACTACTGAAAGAGGCCAATGACATTGATTGAGTACTTATAATTTCTACTATATACTTATCTTTCTCTCATTCTTTCTTTCTCTCCCAACTCTCTCTTACACACACACACACGCTCTCTTAGACTCAAGTCACAAGAGTAACTATGTTAATGTGATATTATTTTGATTATATTTCGTTTTGTTTCAACGTGTTGTAGTCAAATGAGGAAACGAAAGATTTATTGTTTTCAATTTAATTTCTGCGCAGCACATTCCTAATTTGTTGAACCAGTTTGAATGTTTTAAAAATGGTTCTAAACTCTTGGTAGGTTAGAGAGTAAATAAAGACATTGATAAAACTGTTACAGTTCAAAAACCACGAAATGATGAACATGTTAAACGAAGTAATAACAATGGACTGAGTCACTTGCACCATGCTAGTTATAACATAAGGCATGGTGCAAATAAAAAAAGCAGTCTGAGTCAGCATCAAAACTTTGGTCACTTTGGCTTCCTTCTTCAGTTTTAACTCCACTAGTATGTTTCTAGGTTGAATTATAGGAGCATTATGGCGGATGGTTTTAACATTGGCTAGTCCTTCGCTTTGAACCTCCATAATGTCCGAGTTTCGTAGGGTGTCAAGTGAAGACTCTAATGGTGGTGTTTCCCGAGAAGTTGATGGGGCTACTCTAAGGTTTATTCGAAGAGAATGTATGATTCCAACAGAGCAGATGCTGCTGACAACAGCTGGACAGAGCTGATACACAAGGAGAGCAACGTAAATCATCCAGTAGGGGTCCCACTCAAATCCACACATGAAGGTCACGTCGTCGTACTTGTAATAAGTCCACTCCTCGTTGACAAGCATGGGTAGGACAAAAGTAGCGGAGTTGGTTGTCCAGATCAAAGCAAGAATAAGTCGAAGTATCCAAGAGCGTTGTCTGTACTGCAAGCCAAGAGGACGTACAACAACGAGATAGCGCTCTATGCTAATACATGTCATGCACCAGGAGGATACGCCTATACTCATGCCGTTGATAAAACCAGTAATTTGGCAAAATATTGAGGCAAATGGCCAGAAGTGAAGCAAAGCAGAAATGATCCCTGGAAGACAAACGAAGATTCCAAGCAACAGGTCGGATACACTCATACTGATCATCAAGTTCTAGAAAAACAAAGTATAATTATTTGAGAGCAAACGTAAGATCTATATTTTTAGATGATTTAGGGTAAAACTAGATGTGAAGAAAAATAAAACATAGAATCACAAGAACAGGTTATAAAGATAGTTTGTGTGGAAATACAAACTCCAATCTGCCCCTGAAGTGGTCCACTCCAGTAGGTAGAAAGGCAGCTTTCAATATTTTCAGCAAGAAGTACAAACTATTAACAGCCACAACACTATCTCCGACAATACAAATAGAAGACACGTATATGTTTTGAAAGCTGTGCCGAGATTATTTGCCTATGATTATATTGTTCGGTCGACAAAAGAAAAAAAAAAAAGGTCTTTGCACCAGAACTTTGAAAGTTCTAAAACATCTAATTTCTGTGAGTTAAATGGGCGGAAAGACAAACCTCCAGGGCCGGCCTTAGCCATAGGCAAACTAGGCAGCCACCTAGGACTCACTAGCGGGATCCAGAACTTTTGATGGGTGGATTTTTTTCCGACAAAAACAAAAAGTGGTACATGTTACATTTAGCGCAGTGTTTATATCAACCTCGGGCAAAACAAAATTTTACGTTGGTGGCCCTTCTCGTGACAGTTAGGGGGTCTGTGGCCTAGTGGACGCCAAGCGTTTTCTTACATTTGCATTTCTTGCAAAAACGAATTCTCCTGACAACTAAAGCGCATTGTTCATCCTATTAAAAAAGGCAGGGCTAATTAAGTAAAATAAAGTAACGTGAGGCGTATTTATCGTAATGTTATCTTCATGTTAAGCGAGACCTTGTAGAAGGCTTTTTTGGTCACAATAAGACGCCAATAGAAGGATGGTTAAACGCTCTTTGGATATTAGACCGTATTGACGCGCTCACAAATATTGAATGTTTAAGAACTATGAAAAAAAAAGATCCCCACAGATTAATAAAAATGATTCAGATTAAAGCTTTAAGGGTCGCCGACGAACACAAAAATGTCTACGAAAAATAATAATAATAAAAAGTAACTAGTTGACCGGCGGCGTAGCATACGCCGCTATTTTGCAGGACCGGCCTTAGGCCACTGCAAACTATGCGATCGCAGTGGGCCCCGCAATTTCATAGGACCCGCGCTAATTCTATGTGTATAAATTATTAAATTATACCATATTATAACTTAAAACAGATTTACCAGGAGTCCTTAAATCTAAAGCTAGCTAGTCTAGCAACGGATGGCCCACCAACCATAAAATGAAATGGTTTTGATGCAAAGCTACTTGCAAAAATAAGACAGACTGATGCTAAGTTTAAATTTGCTAATTTTCAGTGCATCATTCATCGAGAAACATTCTGCGCACAGCAATTACAGTTCCAACATGTCATAAGACCGGTTTCAGTCGCTCTCAGTTTTATTCGTGCCCGTAGTTTAAATCATCGCCAATTTTCAATGTTTCTGGATGACATTGGACACGAAATTTGATTGTGTTCCCTACTACACAGAAGTCCACTGGCTCTACTGTCATAAAGTATTAAAGGGATTTTTTGCACTGCCTGTAGAAATTGTATTGTTTCTGATCTGAACTTGAAAGGTGAACCTGTTGAACATTTCCAAACTGACTAATGGGTTCAGGATCTGCCATTGGCAGCCTAGTTGATCTCACTGGTCACCTGCAAGACTTAAACTGAAACTTCAAAGTAAAGACAAAATTGTCACAACTGCGTGTAATCATGTGAAGTGCTTACAAGTAAAATTACGACTGAGGATAAACCAAATATGAAGAGGAAATCTTCTTCACTTCTCAATGTGTCAGGAACTAAAAGATTAAATACGGCTACAACATTTGGTAAATATGTCTTAGACCTGGAATCGTTAGTAGATGCTTTCAATGACCGTTTTCGTGACTTCGTTCCGTACGAGCAAGAATTTTCGTTGTTTGTATCTCATTCTCATTTGATTCTGAAATTGCTGCTGGTAAAGTGCAACTAGAGCTGATAGAATAGCAGTCAGATTATTGGTAGAAAGCGAAGTATAAAGAATTAGCTGTGTCAAAATTGTACAGTTATTTACCATGAACGGTACGTTGAATTGCGGAATATGCAGCCATAATTCTTTCTTTGTTTGCAAGCACTTATCTCTGTGAGCAATTCTTTTCCATAATGAAAGCTACAAAAACACCTCACCGTCAGTGGAAAACAAACTTCAACATGACATTAATAAAGTTGTATCCCATAAAAGATGTCAAGCATCAGAACAAAGAAAATAATGTGTAACTTTTTATTACCAAATGGTAGGGCCTACTACAAATTTAGCCAAGGGACCGGTATGACATTAATTATTGTATTCTATTGTATTGTTTCTAATTTACATAAAATTAGTAGGCTGTTTTGCAACTCGCCAACTGATTTTTGGCTGCGGCCCCTAGCTCAGGTCATAGTAGGGCCTAAGTTTTTATGCGGCCCATACACCTTAATGAGTTAGACAATATGCCTGATCTATACATAGATCTAGTTCTAGACCTAGACTTAGATCTTGACTCTAGATTTAGATCTAAAACTAGGTCTAGATCTAGCTAGATCTATGTCTAGTTTGTATGACAATGGAGATATTAATTTTTATTTTGCAAGAGCCTGAGGCGAAGAGGAATTTCTGGTCCAAGTAGATTCGACCTACTTCAAGTCTTTCAAGTCATTTCCAGCTAGCTAAAATAGGTCAAGAACTTTTTTTTTCGTGTTGCCAATTTATCTAATTTTGTAAGAAGAAAACATTTTTTTTTCCTGTAACGTTATTTATTTTGAATGTATGGATAAAGTTAATAATTATTATTTTAAAAAATATAAGTGTACGCTAAATGAATATATGGAGATGCTGTGGCTGAGTGGTAAAAGCACTTTGTATCAGAAGTCCCGTGTTCGAATCCTGGTGTAGACCACTTCGGGGACCGATTTTGAGTGTGTTTCTACACAAACTGTCTTTGTAACCTTGTTTTCAATGCTTTATATGCAGACTGCGGTTTTTTTTTGGGAAATAGTGAAAATAAAATAAATACATATAGGCCTATGGTTTGATAGAACGCTTATCTAACCGCCCCCCCCCCTCCCATCATCTCCCTGCTGAATCGTCCAACATATCAGAAAAGGGTGACACCAATAAGTAGCTTGCATAGATAAATAACTAATTCCATTAACAAACTGTGATTTCTACAAACAACAATTGGACCGTCCCCCCTTCACTTTAAAGGCTAAGGGGAGGGGTGTGGATCGAATAGCCCCCCCCCCCCCCATAATATAAAGATTGGTTAAAATATTAATTAGTAGCTTATATCATGTAGATGTAAGTATATATTATTAACATAAGTAAATGCTTTACAAGTTGTATGATTTCTCTACTTAAATTTACCCGTCCCTCCGTTTTTTTGTTTTTTATTCCCCTTCCCTATCCACTATCGTTTGATATGTGGACTCAAAACAATTTTGTTTAGGAAAGAATTTGTTTTTTAAAATGATATATAGCGATCCGTTCTGTTCCTACTAATATCTCAACAAACTACAGTAAAGGTTTAATGACAGACACCAATAGAGATAAAGGGCCACATTTTCAAATATGACAGAACATCAAAGTTTTATTTATTTACAGATTTGACCCAAGAGTATGGCTTGTTCATTGACTGTGTCTTGCCGAAACACGTAATTCTTGACCTCATCAAGGAACACATATTTTCAAAGAGAACTTTACTTAATTTCTTTCTGAATCTAAACACAAACTTTTTACCTTCACTGTATTATTAATGGAGACCATCCTCCTCAATATAATTAAGTTGACGATGTTGAGTACGTTGATTAGAAATGTTATGAGAAGAGCAATAATAACTTTGATGACATAAACCTCCAAGTCAGTCCCAGACGTCAGTGAAGTCACGTTGCTGCTACTGCATGATGTGACGTTGACTCCGTCTAAACAAAGCATGCTTCATCAACTGAAACAGAACATAAAAGAGACTGTTTCAAGCTTGTATGCAGAGTTTAAATACATTTGGTAAATTATGATCATATTTGTCTATATATATTAGATTTGTTAAAAAGCAGTGTTTCTCAACCTTTGGCGTAAAAAAAGTGAGATAAAAAAGGCAAAACAACAAGAACAAGATTACAAAGAGAGTTTGTGTTGACATACAAACTCAAAGGCGGCCCCCGTGGGAGACGGATCCCTGTCGGATCCGCATTCCTTCGCAAGGAATATCCAAGACGTGATTTTGTTTTGATTGTTAAAAGTAATAATGTTTCAAAGATTCATTTGACGTTGTAAAAAAAATGTTTTTAGTCTAAATCATATTGGCTGTCGGGTTTGCGCGCTGGACTGTCGTTTAATGGATTCATCGATGGTCCCAGGTTCAAACCCTACTCGCTCCCATCCCCCATCGTCCTGAGGGAGGTTTGAACTACAACTCCGAAGGAACATCCGAAACATGTAAAACAACAAACATTCTAAACTAGATCAAGAAATTCTAGATCTAGATTCTACAATGATTTTAATTAGAACTTAAATCTAAAGTTTTTAAAAATCTAGCTCTAGTGTAAAAAAAAATCTAGATCTAGTGTAAAAAATCTAGTTCTAGTGTTTAAAAAAAATCTAGATCTAGTATAAAAAATCTAGATTAGATCTAAATCTAGCTATTGTATTTTTAAAATGCGAGTCACATTACGAGGTTTAATAAACATTACTATACCGAGTTGTTTTAGCATTTTATTTAAAGAATTTATTCCATATGACGTCAGAGGAAAAAATCCAATACGTCACACGGCCTAGTTAGACTAAAAAATATCATCTATACGAGAAGCTTGTTGAGGGTTCATAGACATTGGTGCACCGAGTGATTTCTTTTAGCATTTCATTTAAAGAATTAACTCCATATGACGTCAAAGGAAAAAAAATTCCATTACGTCACACGTCCTAGTTAGACTAAAAAATGTCTCCTATACGAGCAGCTTCTCGAGGGTTCATAGACATTGGTGCACCGAGTGAGTTCTTTTAGCATTTCATTTGATGGTTAGTTAGACTAAATAGGCTATGTATATAACATATATATATAAAGGGATTAAAGACGCTTTTTTTTGTTTTGTCTGTCAGTCTGTCTGTCCGTCATGTTAATAGCGAGGAAAAAAAAAAGACTATAAGTTATTGAAAATCTGATTAAAATGTAATTTCCCTTCCGAAACATTGCATTGGTTTTAAGTTTCTCTAATAGATTGTTCCGGATGTTTATGTATTTATAGTGAGATACCGTTAATTAAATTTGTGGGATGGTCTGTTATGAAAATTAGATGTACCATAGCCTTATGGAGAGATTTTCAAACCATACTTTGGTGTTAGGAAGTTGTTTTCCTTAAAAATCGGAATATAATATTAACGGTAATAAGATTTTCTAAAGTTTTAGCTAGAAAGTTAAATGTAGTGTAAGAGAGAAGTGCGATTTTACATAAATAGAGTTAAACTATTTTTCATAAAAAATCCGGAACAACCAATTTTCGTAAAAGAGAAATGTATTTCTTTATTTATTAGAAGAGGGATTTCAAACATTTCGAAACAAAATCCGGAACATTCTTTACCGATTAAACAACTTTTATTATGTTTCGGCAAGAAAATTAACTGTAAAATAAATTAATAAGCGATTTTCAATAATCGTTTCTAGTAAATTACTTTCTTATTTTAAAATCCTGAACAACCTATTGTCGATATTTTTGAAAAAATAAAGTCATTTGACATAAATTTGTTTTAAGTTAAAAATTCGTAACAGAGGATATGGATAAATAAACAACAGTGACATAGTGACAAAGAATATAAGTGTAATATTAGTCAATTCTGCGATTTCAAACAATCATTTGACATAATTTATTTTTTATAAAACAATATCCGGAACAACTTTATAGTTATTGAAATATAATCGGTAGAGATATTTTTATTTAGCATTTATATGCTATTTACATAAAAAAACCGGAAAAAGGTATAAGATGATGTTTTTATTGCAACGTTTAAGCATGGAAATAAAATTTAATATAAGTTAGAAGAGCAAAAAAATATTCGCTGGCATTGATTTGTTTTTCACAAAAACATCAGGAACAATCTATTATAGATACTTAAAACTATTGCAATATTCCTGAATGAAAAATTAAAGATTAAATCAGATTTACAATAGCCTTGCTTTAGTGTTATTTGTTAATCTAATCGTGACGGACAGACCGACCAACAGACAAAACGCACAAAAATAAGCTTCTTTTATTCGAATGAGGGGCACTAAACAAAAAATAAATAAAATCAGATTTTTTTAAAAAAGTTTAAGGAATTGGTTTAGCACCATAGCATGTTGCGACGTTACGCTACTGCACGAAAGTCGCTGCATAAAAAGTCCATTTTAAAAAATGTGCGTGACATTTACATACAAAGTGCATTATTAGCCTTTATAAACAAACAAAAATGTTTTCTATTAATTTTAGCAGCTAGTTGACCAGAAAAAACACCTTTAACTATTATTTATATTTGTTGTAAACATTTCTTGTACATTTTATAAACATATTTGATTTAGTGATACTGAGAATACACAAAAATTGTCCATCTTTGTTAGCATATTGCAACATTGCCTCCCTTACATTTACGTAATTGTTTTAGAATTGGTGTATTTTTATGAAAAAATCGCTTGCATAATTAATTTGATAAATTAAACGGTTTGCTTTTAGAAAACCAAAAGTAGCCGTTGCACCTAAACTTTTCAAGCCGCATTTAATGGTGAAATAATATTTTTCATATCTCTTCTAGTTTTCGAGATCTGAGTGTGACAGACAGACAGACGGACAGACGGACATTTTGCACAAACCTAATAGCGGCTTTTTCCCCTTACGGGGGCCGCTAAAAAAAAACAGCCATATTGATGCCTTTCTCTTGACAGTTAGGGGGACAGGGGGAGCGCTGTAAGCTCCCACAGTGAGGTCCAAAAGCGTTTTCTTGCAATCTTCACTGCAGAAACGCATTCTCCTGACATCTACAGCTCATGATTCATCCTATTCAAAAAGGACCTTTTGAAAATGTTTTACTTTAAAAATATTCTAACATGAATTTACAGGCCTTACTACAATGGAAATACAACCTTGTTCCTTGAAAAGATAAGATACACCACATATTTAGATTAAAGCTTTGACGATCGCCGCAAGCTTCGCCCCGGACGCCTAATTTTTTTTCTTGCGTTCTTCACTGCAGAAACGCATTCTCCTGCTACTATACATATTTAGATTAAGACTTTGAGGATCGCCACCGAAAAACAAAATATTCGAAAAAAAAATATTTTTAAAAAGAAAGCTCAATTGTAAGTGATACATTTTGTTCAATATGCATGTTTGTAACTTTGTTTTGTTACAGAACTATCATTATAAGCTTTAATAAAAAAAAAATCGGATGTGGAAGGAGAAATTAAGTGGGTCAATTGTTTTACATATTTAGGATTCAAGCTTATATTGTGAGTTATAGTCTCAGAATTTGTTATACAATAGAAAAATAGTAGTAGTTGGAAAAAGGTGAGTAGGAAAATAATATTTGGGTTCAGAACTCCATCACAGTTGTTACTCTTATAAGGAAAAATTTCGTATGAATTCTAAATTTTCCAAAACAAAGTCTTTCTTAAGATAACTAAGATAAACTCTGTCGCCATGTTTGACTATTCTGTTTTAAAACGTCATGTTTTCGTCCTGAAAGGGGAGAGGGCGGTAGAGTGAAAACGTTAATCCTCGCTCCTTTTTATAGTTACTGTTAATGCTTGCATTTGGCATTAAAGAATAGGGGGTGGGGCGACTTGATATAAGAATTTAATTTATAGCATATATAAATGATAACAGTGACATATTTTTCAATTTTGTAATTTCTTCACTAAAATACAAAAAGAAAAAGTATTGGTTTGTCCGATGGGGGTAAGGCGATTGCATGTATCGCCCCTCCCACCTGGTACAACCCTTTTTCATTTTATATTTACTAAGGATAAAATTTGATATCAGAGTCTGTGTGCGACATAATATACAAATGGGTTAAAACATCAATATGTACCTTATATTAAATAGATATTCAACTAATTTTGTTCACAAACTATGATTTCTCCATAAAAATAGGACCGCACCCCCACTCAGAGGGCTAGAGTGGGGAGGGCATTAGAAGCAATCGAACCCCCCTCACCGAATCGACTAAGATACCAGAAGTGTAGCGATATAATATTAAAATTATATAGTATTTCAACTAATTATGCTCACAAAATATGATTTCTAAATAAAAGTAGGACGGCCCCCCACTCAAAGGGTTTAGGTGGGAAGGGCAGTAGAGGTATTCGTCCCCACCCCACCCAATCGGCTAACAGGGAAACGACATGATATAAATATCGGTTAAAATATCAATAACAAGTTTTAACTATAGATATATTTTTTATTGATTCTGTTAACGAGCTGTGATTTCTACGAATAAATTGGACCGCCTCCCTACTCAAACGTTTATGGTGGGGGGGGGGGGCGGGATTGATGCCTTTGCCACTTACCCATCCCACCAAATCGGCCAACTTACTAGAGGGGGGGGGGCGAAATAATCTAAAAATATGTTGAAATATAAATAATTAGTATATATTATTAACATAACTTATAAATTCGTATACAAATTGTGTGATTTCGTTACTAAAATTCGTCCGGGGGGGGGGGGGTCGGCCGCCCCTACCGCCCCCTCCCTGGATCCGCCAGTGTCCCATAATTTTTGTAAGGAAATTGCTCAAATACAAATGTTAATAAAACCAATTACTAGATCTACTTATTGATGAAGACTGTTGGGTGATATTATTAGCATTTGGTAGATTGTAGCGATAAGCCTGTAGGCAATACACAAGGTCAAAGCTAGACTATGACGTCGCATGATCAGATGATCGTGAGTGCAGATTTACGTGCGTGAGTTAAGTGAGGTCATAGAAATGTGGGAATTGAAACTTGAAGGCTGATAGCTTGGGCGAGGAAGGAATGTTAGGCTATAGAGGTTTGGGGGACGTGATTCAAAAGAAGGTCATGGAACTTTTTCTAATCAGTTGCAGTCAGGGTCAGGGTCAGTTAGGACTGAAAGAGTATCCTGTATCTGAATAATATTTATTGTGTATATATTTATTGTTTCAAGATCGAGTTTAATCGAAATAAACTCAAGAAAACTATATCCGCTGTGTCCTTGTATTGCCTCCTAGTAGTGTTTCTCTTATGTCAACGGAAGCTCTGAATGTCAGATGATTTGGAAAAGATACAACACAAGTCTATCTTTTCAAACAACTTCGAGACATATTTGGCAACTTCCGACGATTATCTATTACTACAGAATACGTATTTTTGACACCTCCATCGTATTTTGCACCTTCTGACGGCTGCATGTGACATACTTGGCAACTCCACATCTTCAACGTGATAACTACTACATAGGATCATTCAATTCTTCGACAACCTTTGACGTCTGCCATACTTACTAACCAGCCTGCAACAGCTGAAACAACCCTTCGATAGTTGTATCCCAACAAACTAGATGCAGACGATAGCGTATCACTACGAAGAAAAAAAAATACACGCTTCAATGTATTTATGACATTACCTTACGTCATTTTAAAGGCTTAATCTTTCAATATAGATCGCCTTGTATATTAGAGTTAATTACTAGCGACAAGTAATTATTTTACATTACCTAATCATGTGGCAACTGCAATTCATAATCACTTACAAATGAATACTACAATCATCTTATCACAACAATTTATAAGGTGTGTCGCAGCCTGGTTTGGGACTCATTTTGAGTCCGCTACTGAATTCGTGCACGAGGAAATCTCTGGGTGAGGGAGCGATAGCGCAAGATTTTAGCAGTTGTAACTTAGTCCTGAGAGAGGAAGGACTTATATTCAGTACTATTTAGTAAGTTGTAACTTAGTCCTGAGAGAGGAAGGACTTATATTCAGTACTATTTAGTAAGTTGTAACTTAGTCCTGAGAGAGGAAGGACTTATATTCAGTACTATTTAGTAAGTTGTAACTTAGTCCTGAGAGAGGAAGGACTTATATTCAGTACTATTTAGTAAGTTGTAACTTAGTCCTGAGAGAGGAAGGACTTATATTCAGTACTATTTAGTAAGTTGTAACTTAGTCCTGAGAGAGGAAGGACTTATATTCAGTACTATTTAGTAAGTTGTAACTTAGTCCTGAGAGAGGAAGGACTTCTATTCAGTACTATTTAGTAAGTTGTAACTTAGTCCTGAGAGAGGAAGGACTTCTATTCAGTACTATTTAGTAAGTTGTAACTTAGTCCTGAGAGAGGAAGGACTTCTATTCAGTACTATTTAGTAAGTTGTAACTTAGTCCTGAGAGAGGAAGGACTTCTATTCAGTACTATTTAGTAAGTTGTAACTTAGTCCTGAGAGAGGAAGGACTTATATTCAGTACTATTTAGTAAGTTGTAACTTAGTCCTGAGAGAGGAAGGACTTATATTCAGTACTATTTAGTAAGTTGTAACTTAGTCCTGAGAGAGGAAGGACTTATATTCAGTACTATTTAGTAAGTTGTAACTTAGTCCTGAGAGAGGAAGGACTTCTATTCAGTACTATTTAGTAAGTTGTAACTTAGTCCTGAGAGAGGAAGGACTTATATTCAGTACTATTTAGTAAGTTGTAACTTAGTCCTGAGAGAGGAAGGACTTATATTCAGTACTATTTAGTAAGTTGTAACTTAGTCCTGAGAGAGGAAGGACTTATATTCAGTACTATTTAGTAAGTTGTAACTTAGTCCTGAGAGAGGAAGGACTTATATTCAGTACTATTTAGTAAGTTGTAACTTAGTCCTGAGAGAGGAAGGACTTCTATTCAGTACTATTTAGTAAGTTGTAACTTAGTCCTGAGAGAGGAAGGACTTATATTCAGTACTATTTAGTAAGTTGTAACTTAGTCCTGAGAGAGGAAGGACTTCTATTCAGTACTATTTAGTAAGTTGTAACTTAGTCCTGAGAGAGGAAGGACTTCTATTCAGTACTATTTAGTAAGTTGTAACTTAGTCCTGAGAGAGGAAGGACTTATATTCAGTACTATTTAGTAAGTTGTAACTTAGTCCTGAGAGAGGAAGGACTTATATTCAGTACTATTTAGTAAGTTGTAACTTAGTCCTGAGAGAGGAAGGACTTATATTCAGTACTATTTGGTTGATGTTTTTGAGTCCTGGCAGTGAGAGGACGCATATTTCTGTGAAATAGATTATGTTATATTATTATACTACTGATGGATATATTTTCTATGTACCATAGAATATGAGACAGGTGCATGGTTCATTATTTATTCTAATAAAACTTCACGTCTGCTACCTTGTAATTCATTGACTGTTTCGTCATTTACGTTTACTCATAGCCTACTAGACACAGCACAAACTAGAATCCACAACATTCGCATTAACGGTTAACCGAGCATCTTACATTAATTGGAGACCAGTATATTATAATAACAAATAACCAGTTACATTAATTGGTGGCCAGTTGAGATAACATTAATTAGAGGCCAGTACGGTCGGGTGTGTCTAGAATACAATATGGATGTGTCTAATACATTTTATGTCACTTTATACACAGTATAGTTGTCCATGTATTGTACACAGTTCACATTTGGCTGGTAGGCGGAAGATTACAACCGTAGCACAAGAAAGTAGGACAGTAACACCCTGAGCGCAAGGATACAATAAAAAACCACGCAACATCAATCAAAATTATTAAATGATATAATTCTGCAACACCTAGAATGTGTGTGGACTCAACAAGAGAACTCATCTAGATTCATATCCTAGGCTAAATCCAGAAGATCTCATGACACAATTTGTTGAAGCAAAATACTTAACAAAATTAGATTAGGATATTACCAAATTCAAATGTAAGAACAATGCAGAACAATGTATACAATTTACAGCTTTTATTATTGCATTTGGACGTTTCCAGTTCATCTACATACCATTTGTATTAGTAAATGACTAGTGATGGGAACTAAACTAAATATAACAAGGTTACAAAGACAGTTTGTGTGGAAACACAAACTCAAAATCGGCCCTTGAAGTGGTCCACCCAGGCGGGTAAAAAGGCAGGTATCAATATTTTCAGAAAGAACATCAGAATTAAATTCTATCAAAGACAAATGACAGAGAAGAATGGAGAAAGAAGGTTGACAGATCTTGTGTGGTGCCCCAGCGGTCCAGCAAACCAAAGGATAGGTGAATTTGAAGTTAAATGCGAACCTGGCCTATCTATAATGAATATCTAATTGCTATAGTAATTAATTGATCTAATAAAAAAAACATTTCCGTAAAAAAAAAAAAATCCTTTAGTTAAGTAAGTGTTCTATGGCCTCCTTGTGGAAAAGCAGTTCACGCGATAATATGAAACCTACTTATTAATTGTTGTTTTAAATTATGTTCAACTATATGTATAGGCCTACTAAATAGATTTTTTTCTCTTAAAAAAAAAGTAAATATTATTTTTGGGTAAATGTAGTAGCTAGTAGGACAGAACTTACATATCATAGCAATACAAATGTAAAAAATTATTTTTTTTTAAAGTCTAAAACCATTTGCATAAATGTGTTAAAAATATGGTACATGATCATCTCCCCTACTAAAGAGTCTCCGGTGTTTGTTACTATTAATAGTGAATAGTTGTAAAAGTAGTGTATTTTTATGAAAAAACTGCTTGCATAAGTGATTTTAAAAATGAGATTTTTCGCTTTTAGAAAAGAAAAAAGTAAAACCGTTGCATCAGAACTTTGAATGGTCTTAAATATTATGATGTCAGATTTTTACTATATTTTCTAGTTTAAGAGATCTAAACGGGACGGACAGACGGACCGACATTTCACTCAAAACTAATAACGTCTTTTCCCCTTTCGGGGGCCGCTAAAATGTTAAACTAAAACTAAGTTTGAACTAAAATAGTTAAACTAAAAGTGTATCATGAATTTTAAAATATAGTTAAACTAAAGATCTAGACCTATAGCTATAGTCATCCGACTGTATGCCTACGGTTCGATTTAATTCTTTTAACATTGTAGAAATATTGATCCATAATAAAATCAGTAATAAGGAGATGTTTCTTACATAAAAAACGTTATGCACAATAAAATTTGGAAAAAAAAAGATGTCTAAATAAATATGTGTGCTTGTATTTTTGCCTTGAAGAAACTTGGAGGCAAACCCTTTGGAATAAGGGATCACTTCCCTTAGGACATAATTAGAAAAAAAATGAGTTGATACCAAGACTAAAGCAGGCTAAACTACGTTTCGGCAAAAGTGTGTTTGAGAAATGATAAACTAATAACACCAGAGGGCGCTTGGACAGTTAACGATGAAGGTGAGGTGGTAAGCATATCCCAAATATCAACTAATAAAAACAAAGAAGTGTACACATTAGCTAAAAGTCAACAAACTGGCAATCAGCTATCCCAGTATCCACAGCAAACAAGTCGGGACCAAGCTCACCAGCAACAACAACAAAACAACATTCTACACATTCACAACAACTGCACCAGTGGCACCAAAAGTAAAACCTTCAACAACCATTACCAAGATATCAACCTTAGCAACGAGAGTCATCACTGCAGGAGAAAATACAAGTAAATCTACAGTAGCAACACCAAGACCCTCAACTCCAGCGAAATCAGCTACCACAGCTATCTGCATATCAAGAGCTACATTCGAGGAGCAAGCCGCTCACAGCGCTCCCCCAGACCCCGTTCCTGGAAAGAGCGTGGAGTCTACAAATGTTTCCACTAACTCAGGGTACAATAAACGTCTTCCGAAAGAATGATGAGTCAGAATGTAATAAAGATTAATTATATATATATACTTGGCGGGGGGGGGGGGAGTTTGGGGGTATTTTTTCTGGATCCTGGATGTCATAGACTGTACATTTTGTTTACAAAAGTTATTAGGTCAATTGAAAAAATATACAAAGTAACTTTGACTAGCCTTTCATTGGGTTTCATATCAATGATATTTAGTAAAAGAAATAGTTATTAAAACTAATCAGAATGCACATATAGTATACATATTATACATACATATAAAGACTGCATAATTAACTTACTTGATGACTGTCGAGCGCTATCCAGGACTGAATAGAACTGATTGCTATCTGCATCGCGACATTCAGTCTACCGGAAGTTTAATTGGCTTGATTTTCATGCATAAAATGACAGCGAGTCTGGACTCTCGAGAGGCAATTTCACCATGTATAAATGGGCAGTAACTCTATTGATTGTATTCTAGTCCGAAAATTGATTATTGATCTTTCTATAGTAGTCTGTTTAACTATAAGCGATGTATTTCTTTGAAGTGAAACTGGATCATTTAACAGATGAATGATAAATGATGTTTGAAAAAAAAAAACTAGTTTGATCAAGACATTTTTCATAACGGGTTTTTGTAGTCGAGTCATGTGAAACATAGAATGAAGAGAAGTAAGGAAGACATGCAGACATTGGTCTAGAAAAGACATAAATCAGTTGTATACATAAATACAATTAGGCTAAGTAAATAAAGTCGTAGGAAGAGATAGAGACAGAGAAATTATGGAGATATAAGAATTACAGAATACGAATGACAGCAGGAAGAATCTAAACACATTACAGGCAAACAAACACGAAGAAAAAGAGGGCAATGTGTTTCAAAGTGTTTAGACAAGAGAGAAAGTAAAAAGAGGGCAATGTGTTTCAAAGTGTTTAGACAAGAGAGAAAGTAAAAAGAGGGCAATGTGTTTCAAAGTGTTTAGACAAGAGAGAAAGTAAAAAGAGGGCAATGTGTTTCAAAGTGTTTAGACAAGAGAGAAAGTAAAAAGAGGGCAATGTGTTTCAAAGTGTTTAGACAAGAGAGAAAGTAAAAAGAGGGCAATGTGTTTCAAAGTGTTTAGACAAGAGTGAAAGTAAAAAGAGCTGGGATCAAAACACCAACGATTGGAGAGACATTTTCATTTCTTTTATTTTCAATAGCGTGAAATAGTTTACATGTGGTCTATAAAAGCATAGTTTACATGTGGTCTATAAAAGCATAGTTTACATGTGGTCTATAAAAGCATAGTTTACATGGGGTCTATAAAAGCATAGTGTACATGGGGTCTATAAAAGCATAGTTTACATGGGATCTACAAAAGCATAGTTTACATGGGGTCTATAAAAGCATAGTTTACATGGGGTCTATAAAAGCATAGTTTACATGTGGTCTATAAAAGCATAGTTTACATGGGGTCTATAAAAGCATAGTTTACATGGGGTCTATAAAAGCATAGTTTACATGGGGTCTATAAAAGCATAGTGTACATGGGGTCTATAAAAGCATAGTTTACATGGGATCTACAAAAGCATAGTTTACATGGGGTCTATAAAAGCATAGTTTACATGGGGTCTATAAAAGCATAGTTTACATGGGGTCTATAAAAGCATAGTTTACATGGGGTCTATAAAAGCATAGTTTACATGGGGTCTACAAAAGCATAGTTTACATGGGGTCTATAAAAGCATAGTTTACATGGGGTCTAAAAAAGCATAGTTTACATGTGGTCTATAAAAGCATAGTTTACATGTGGTCTATAAAAGCATAGTTTACATGGGGTCTATAAAAGCATAGTTTACATGGGGTCTATAAAAGCATAGTTTACATGGGGTCTATAAAAGCATAGTTTACATGGGGTCTATAAAAGCATAGTTTACATGTGGTCTATAAAAGCATAGTTTACATGGGGTCTATAAAAGCATAGTTTACATGGGGTCTATAAAAGCATAGTTTACATGGGGTCTATAAAAGCATAGTTTACATGGGGTCTATAAAAGCATAGTTTACATGGGGTCTATAAAAGCATAGTTTACATGGGGTCTATAAAAGCATAGTTTACATGGGGTCTATAAAAGCATAGTTTACATGGGGTCTATAAAAGCATAGTTTACATGGGGTCTATAAAAGCATAGTTTACATGGGGTCTATAAAAGCATAGTTTACATGGGGTCTATAAAAGCATAGTTTACATGGGGTCTATAAAAGCATAGTTTACATGTGGTCTATAAAAGCATAGTTTACATGTGGTCTATAAAAGCATAGTTTACATGTGGTCTATAAAAGCATAGTTTACATGTGGTCTATAAAAGCATAGTTTACATGTGGTCTATAAAAGCATAGTTTACATGTGGTCTATAAAAGCATAGTTTACATGGGGTCTATAAAAGCATAGTTTACATGGGGTCTATAAAAGCATAGTTTACATGGGGTCTATAAAAGCATAGTTTACATGGGGTCTATAAAAGCTGAGACGTTTACTTCTTGCTATCAGACAATAACAAGCTAACAGTCAAGACAAAACTCTTTTAAAGTATACAAATTAAATATATACAAAATATCAACTTAAGCAGTAGGCCTATGTTACAGTAATGAAAACATTTACTGCACAGCTTATTATGTATTCGAGCTCTAATGTTTGTCAACATTGTTCCGTTTCTCGTTCTTAATTCTCTTGGCTCTCATGCATGATTAATCAGCAATCAACATTTGTTGTTAGTGATTCCCACAACACAACCCGCAATGGTCGTTTCTCAAACTTTGTTCCCAACAACTGATTTTACCCTTGAGGTTTAGATCTAGTAATTTTTAGACGAACTGTAGAGTTAGTACTTAGACTAGATTGTACAAGTTAGTACTTAGACTAGATTGTATAAGTTAGTACTTAGACTAGATTGTATAAGTTAGTACTTAGACTAGATTGTATACTTAGACTAGATTGTATAAGCTAGTACTTAGACTAGATTGTATAAGTGAGTACTTAGACTAGATTGTATAAGTTAGTACTTAGACTAGATTGTATAAGTGAGTACTTAGACTAGATTGTAAAAGTTAGTACTTAGACAAGATTGTATAAGTTAGTACTTAGACTAGATTGTATAAGTTAGTACTTAGACTAGATTGTATAAGTTAGTATTTAGACTAGATTGTATAAGTTAGTACTTAGACTAGATTGTATAAGTTAGGTAAGTCCGGTAAACGTGATTGGCCCTTGCCTTACCTTTTATAAAAGTTCTTGATATTTGTAATACAAGCCACATAATCGTAATAATGGATTCGATTATACACTGTTTCACTATACTGTGTTTCTGTGAGTTTCAAACCTTTAGACACTAAAAGATTAACAAATAATATAAGATCTATATTTTTGCAAAGCCTATATTAACTCACTCTGTCTGGTTCTGTCTGGTTCCAATTGTGTCCACGTGATTTCTCCCACTTCCCATTCTTGGATCACGTTGAAACTTTGCATACCATTTATTGATGACAACACAGGAATTAATTTAGTAAATAAAAATTTAGTTAATTAAATAGGGATAATTAATTAATTTTGTTTCATATCGAAAAAGGGAAATAAAAGCACTTTTATTAAAGTACACTTTTTATGTTCCTTCCTTTCATGTTTTATAGTTTACTTTCATAGACATAAATACATATAGACTGGAAAAAGGAAGTAACTTTATGTAACTTGAAAACATGTATATCTATTGTATTCGGATTTCCGAATTATGAAAAAGTTGCATGATCTTCATTCTTAGAGATTAAACAAAGCTACAGTGCCTCCTTATTTACAATATATATAGGTGTGTATCAAAGTTAAAAAAGCACTTTTATACTGCTCATAAATGCTTTATAATAAAATACACAAAATTGCAAGTCACACATTTTCGTTTCATAAAACTCTTTAATTGGCCAGTCTATATTTATTTATGTCTATGTTTACTTTATACTCATGATTTTACTTTTCTCTTTCAGAAATGTTTAAGTAGTTTCCAAAGACTGTGAATGCGATTGTACTGTAGATTTTTGTCACAAAGTCTGCCTTTCTACATGTAGACAACAAAAATACATTATGTCAAACGTTAATGTATCTAATTTATCGTTGCATTAATATCTTTTCCTTAAAGTGAACTTTTTAAAACTTGCCTTACGTCACTTCCGATTCCCCTTAGACGCTGACTAAATGAAGTTTAAAAAAAAACAAAAAACGAATCCTAATAGCATTAAAAAAAAAAAGACATCCAGATCTTTTGTCATATTGCTACATTTAAAAGTGGTAAAAAAAAAGTTAATTCTTTTTATTTAGAGAACACAATACCAAAATAAATGTAGAGTGGTTAACGGGAATGTAGCATTTAATTGGAGTCTTCGAAAAATGCATTTTTGGTTCTTTATGCATTAAACGTGCTGAATAGTCGATCGATCGGAGATGATTAAAATGTTAAAAGTTGCCATTGTAGTAGGCCCCTATGGGCCGAAAAGTGTGCAAGTGGTTACCTGTGTGTTTGTGTGTGTGTGTGGGGGGGGGTGGAAGTCACGTCGAAGTATAATAGGCCTATAAGGGGAAGTATAATAGGCCTATAGTTTCGATTGAGAAGCCGAAGAAAAGTTATACGAAGGAATAACTTTTTGTTGTTGGCCGGGGGGGGGGGGGGTAAGAGCAGTGACGTAGCTAGAGTATATGATGCCTGGTGCGGTACCTCATCTTGATGCCCCCCACCCCCCCAAAAAAGATTAACTTATTAATAACATTGCAAAACCTGTTCAAAATAATATGTATTCATAAATCAAATATTGTTAATTCAAAAATATCACTTTTACATAAATATACTACAAATGAATTTTACGCGCTTTCTTGCTGGCAAAAGTATCAATAATTTTATCGAAATCCATTTTTTTCCACCAGCTCTTGTTCAATGGACAAAATGGCCAAATTAGTGAGTCATCGTTGATCGCAAGTAATTCTTGATCAGTTTAAGTTTGGAAAATCTTCTCTCGCATGTAGCAACGCTTACCGCAATAGTAAAAAATATGCGAATCATGATGACGATATTTGGCACTGAATTATATAGCTGATATTTTTTTTATAAAATTCAAGAGCTCAACAGGTCCTTGTTTTGGAAGTTCGGATGCTTCTGATGAAACTGTGACAAACCATTGAAGCCTCTTTCGCTCCAGCAGAAATTCGTTTTTATCAATGTCGCTAGGAGTACTATCGAGATTGATTTCGACCTGAGGATTTATTAGCTGGGAAGGCGACAAAAATTCATATCTATCTGCTACATCATGAAGTTGCTCGAATCGGGTGATTATTTCTTGAACAATCCTGTCCAAGATAGAATAAATTTCCCTTCGTAGCTCTTCTTTGTGTTTAAGTACAGTAGTCACTTTTCTCACTAGGCATCTTTTTCCTATGGCCAATACGTTTTTGAGGTTCTGTACTGATTCTCAAATCTGAACACACGCTTTCGGCAAAGGTAATGCTGGCTTCAGCGATGTCCTCTCGATTACTACTTAAAAATGTCTGTAATGTTTTTAGTTTGAGTGAGCAGTCTCGAATAGACAATCTTTGTTTTTGAAGGTAGAATTGCGCATCATTAATTTCAGTTAATACAAGAGCCCAAAATCCAAGATAGGTGAGAAAATTAAAAGACTGAACAGCAACCAATAATCCACCTGCTTCAGATCTAGTCGATGAATTTTCATCTCTGCTAGTTAATGTCTCCAGTGTTTGAGCAGGCAATGAATAGTGACTTCTAGAATACGTTTTTGGACACCGTAGTTTTGACCTTTCATGGCCGCAGCATTATCATAGCCTTGACCCCTGCAGTCCATTATGTCTAAGCCATCCGAACGCAGTTTCTCTAGAATCATCTCAGCGATTCCAGCAGCATGCTTTTCCTTTGTGTCGATGAAGTCAATAAAAGACTCACGAACCTGCACCCCGTCATTATCCATGACAACGTACCGTAAAATTTGGGAAGTTTGATCCAGCTTTAAGATGTCAGGTGTACTGTCAAAAATAATAGAGAAATATTTGGCTTGTTTTACTTGCTGTATGATTTGTTTTTTAGCGTGATCCCCCAATTTTGTAATAAATTCATTTTGTATTTGTGGAGACATGTATGTATTCGGTCTGGAACAAAGCTTAGTTCGAAGCACATGCTCCCTCAAGAGTGGATCGTACTTTGATAGTAAATTTACTAACTCTCCAGGTTTTCGTCTCTTGTATAATCAAATCTTGGGCCTTGTTGTCCATATTGTTTCCTACTCTCAGGCGAACTTCAAGTTCCGTCCAAGCAAGCGATGACTGAATGTGAGCTCTGCTGGTCTCATGTTTTTCTATTTTCGGGGATAACCTCCACTACTCATTGAACCATCTTTGGATTTAAATAAAGATGATGAAATCTTAACAAACGTGGCCCCTTTACATTTAAGGAGGGAGAGGGCGGTACTTACGGCCTACGAGCGCTACAAAAGGGGCGACTCTAGGCTAACCACCACAATCTTAGTGCAACAGTGGAGAGAGAGGAACCGCATAAAAATGCGATCGTTCCTCCACATTGCGGCCAATTTGTCAAAATCATCTGGGCTCTCCACTGATAGAGTTCCTATTAGAAGGATTATAACTTGCCCTCCGTGTAGGAGATTGCCGGCCCCACAAATAAACATGTCCTTTATAGGGCAAGAGGGAGCCAACAAGAGGCGATTAACACCTGCCATACTCCAAAACTTGGCATCAGCTACACTAAAGTCCTACCCATCAGATGCCATTTTCTGCTACACCGATGGGTCAGTAATGAGGGACCCCGATAGAGCTGGGTATGGGGCCCTTATAGACTACACAGACTGGACAGAACCAGAGATGCCGATTTCTCCGTCTGAGCTTAAAAGGGTTTTGAGGCGCCAGCCAGACTAGTCAGTCTTGAGCATTGTTCATCATTTTGTTTACGTTGCAATATTACAATTAACTAGTTAGTTTAAAAAAAACTCGTAGAAAACAAAGGTTAGCTTATTTAATAATAATAACAATAATAATAATAATCTTTATTGTCCGTATGGAAATTTGTCTTACAATTTGTGCATTACAAACTATTAAAAATCATAAAGAAATGAATAAACTAAGACAATTGTTTAGAGCTAGAGTTTAGAAATATATTTGTAAACTCAATATCTAGATTAAACCAATGGACTAAACAATGAAGTAAAAAAGGGTTGGCCTATCGTCTTCTTCTTCGTCTTCTTCTTCTTTATATTACAGAGCATTGATCAGTGTAGTAACAACATGTACCGTGTGTCCGAGATAAATCTAGTAAATTAGATTCAAACTGTTCTATAGCTTACATTGTATGGAAGAAATAGTCAATGAGATGAAACAAAATAACGACATGACTAGTTTATAAATCGTTAGTTCATGTTTAAAATACAGTCGTTTATGTTTGTTCGTGTCCATACAATTAGTCGTTTTTACTGAAACGCTCAAGGAAATAAGAAATTAATACACGCTGGGAGAATTTTGGTGCCCCTCTCCACTTGGTGCCCTGTGCGGCCCGCACCACCCGCACATTGGTAGCTACGCCACTGGGTAAGAGAATCATTTTAAAGTGATATTAGAATTAACGGGCCCAAAAAATGATGTCACTAATAAGCGGGTCTCTTTCCAAATCAAGTCAAAAGTCGGAAAAAATACGATGCGCAGGTTAAAAAAAAAATGGGGGCTTCTTATCTTATATAATACAGACGTTACTTCAAAAAAGAAGATGATTACGTCATACGCGTCATGCATTTAGTCATGCATATTAACCAATGACTTAAATTCTGCCAAGTCACTGGTTTTCCTAGCTAGCTCAGGCTACCCATTCCATTTTCTAATAGCACTAAGGAAGAAGGAGTATTTGTACAAATTTGTCCTAGCATATGGGATGAGAAATGTGCCTTTAACTTTGTGTCTTTCTGAGTATTTTATTAAATTTTGTTTTTGTATTTAAAGATTATGGTTCAGTGTTTTATGTATAACTAGACACATGTTACCCGCGACCCGCGGGTCTTTATTTGCGCATTACTGTCGATATAGTCACTGAGAGTGTTTTGTAAACAATTAAACGAAATAATAATGTAATAAGTAAAGCGAATGTGTCAATGTAAAAATAGTGTGAATGAAGCTATGAAATCAAAAGAGCTAATAGGCTTAAATCCATTTTTTTCAAATTAAAACATTTGCTTTTAGGCCTACATATATTTGATTAAAATTTGAGATGAATAGACTTAATTGTGTATGTTCATGTGTTAAAGTATAAGGTAGATCTTGAGGTAGACATAGATCTAAATCTACACTAATCTAGAGTTAAAAATTGGCTTTTATAGAGTTCATTCTGTGTTGCGCATGCGTGACCTTTTTTCATGAATGAATATAGGCCTATCTCAACACGGCTACGCAACTTTAGCGAACAGCGAACGAATGTATTAAAAATGCTTTAGAAAAACGAATTTGAATGTTAAATTGATTAAAATATCAAATGAATGGACAATAATTAGTATGTTTACGTGTTAAAGCACAAAACTATCTTACTATATAATGAAATCAATGGATCTTCTTTTGTATTTTCATGTGTCAAAGTAAAAAACTATCTGCGCAAAGTGTGTTTCTTAAAATTAGATCTAGGTCTAATTCCTTTCGATCTTTTCTCATGTCTACATTGTTAACCATAGCCTATATCCATAAATACTATAGCTTTAATAGGATCGGACAACTTTATTATTTTTTTGAGGATCTTAATGTGAGCTTGCGCTCCCAGAACTAGTTTTATATGCAATTTTACCTATTTTTTAAATGTATTTTTGTTGTATAGGTTAGAGCTATTTTATATATTTTATTTTTATAGGTTAGTGTCAGTTTTTATAGTTGTACTTCCGCATATTTATATAGGTTAGTGCGGGATAGTATAAAAGTGATGTACTACATGCTGTCTTAAAACAGTTCAGTGTACAGTTGACCAGTGGTCATTATAGTATGTCTGTGTGACAGCCGAAGATCTTTGTGGTCTGTCGTGTAATTATTTTATATTTCTGTACCTGGGACGGCCTGTAAGTGTAGAAATATTATATATTTTTTTACTATATCTACTCTACTATGTATTGGAGCATGTCTTTCCACCCAGAAAAATGTCAGTTGTTAAGAGTAACAAAAAAACTAAAACAAATTAATTCCACTTATCTTATTCATGGCAAACCAGTAACACAGACTAAAAACGCAAAATACCTAGGTGTTATAATAAATGAAAAACTGTCATGGAATCCACATATTGATGAAACTACAAAAAAATCAAACAAAGCATTAGGATTTATTAAAAGAAATTTCTATAAATCAAATAAGAACATAAAACTAAAATGTTATTTAACCTTGGTTAGGCCAATAATAGAATATGCATCCTCTGTTTGGGACCCCTCAACTCAAGAAAACATTAAGAAACTAGAACAGACACAAAATAGAGCAGTGCGATTCATAACAAACGAATATTCACATTTGACTAGAGTAACACCTTTAGTAAAATCACTAAATTTAGAAAGCCTTCAGGACAGAAGGCTCAAAAGTAAAGTAGCAATAATACATAAAACACTGAACCATAATCTTCAAATACAAAAACAAAATTTAATAAAATACTCTGAAAGACACAAAGATAAAGGCACATTCCTCATCCCATATGCTAGGACAAATTTGTACAAATACTCCTTCTTCCCTAGTGCTATTAGAGCATGGAATGGGTTGCCTGAGCTAGCCAGGAAAACCAGTGACTTGGCAGAATTTAAGTCATTGGTTAATATGCATGACTAAATGCATGACGCGTAGGACGTAATCATCTTCTTATCTTATCTTATATAATACAGACGTTACTTCAAAAAAGAAGTAACGTCTGTATTATATAAGATAAGATAAGGTAGTTATTTTATTTTCTACTTGGACTATTTGTCATAATAGTTGGCAACATGCTGTATTGAAGATGGCGGCGTCCATCAGTCCTAATAGAATATAATATAGTTTTGCATTTATGTTTTGCAGGCTATTATTACTGCTTATAGCTGCTGTGTTACTGCTGAATATTACTGCTGCTTTTAGCTGCTGAATATTACTGCTTTTAGCTGCTGCAATTACTCTGCTGAAATAGCTGCTGCTTATAACTGCTGTTGTAGATCTATTCTAATTCTAGGGAATCTAGTGTTATTTTGTTTCTGCTATTGATAGTTATGTCATTGTTTCTGTAGATCTATTCTAGATCTAATTCTAGGGAAGCTAGTGTTATTTTGTTTTTGTAGTGTAGCCTTAGTGGCTTAGTTAGTAAACTTAGTTATAAGTTATATATTATGTTCTTGTTTCAGTGTTAGTTGATGGGTTCAGTAGTAGTGATTAGTCAAGTTATTGTATATATTATATTTTATTATTCATTTATTTTTGTATGTAAATAAAGTTTCTTTTTGTTTTATTTATCGTAAACTAAAGTTTGTTATCCCTTGTTTTCATTTAGTTTAGGTTAGTTATAGTTAGTTGTCTGGTTACTTAGGTGACTCTAGCCCCTTGGTCACCATACCGAGGTGCACAGATTGAGCCCACCCAGTAGCGCTAACATCTGCCTACTGTTAAATAATTTTAATGTTGAGCAGCAGAGAATAGGTCCTCTCCCACTCGCGCCTGCCTGACCTGCTCACATTAAGTTTGTTTTAGGGCTACAATACATACACTACGGTCTAAGTACCCAAGGAATATTCCTGCCTAGTTTTATCAAGATTGGTCAAGCGGTTTTGATGTCTATAAGTAACATACATACATACATACACCTCACATTTTACTTTATAATATAGATTGCTACTTTACTTTTAAGTCTTCTGCAATGTCTGTCATACACGTTGAAAATTAAAACTATCAGCACTTTCAGTGCGTTTCCTTATCGTTGTTTCATCATGCTCAAGAGAGGTGCAACGGTTACTTTTGGTCTTCTGAAAGAAAGCACTATGATTTTAACTATTATATATGCATAGTAACAAAACTATTGTTAAACCGATGTATAATAGATGTTTCGTATTAAGGACTGTTTACATTGGCAACCATAATAAATAGCTCATCATAGTCTTCATTGTACTTAATCTATATAAGAAACCCAACGCCTACTAAGGTTTTCTGAAAGCGTGTCAGTTTTTGATTTTTTTTAAATTGAGTCTGCATATAGACTCTGTCACAGTTAAAATAGCTCACTTATTGGACCTTATTGTACGCAAGTGAATTTTGTGAATATAGAGCGTGAAAATGTAAAGGGAGTGACCAGTATTTAGGTATGACCGGAAGTAAGGTTGTATGAGAGATGGAGAGTCTACAGAAGTGAGTTGGGAAAATTTAGTTCATCAGACACTAGGAGTATGTTTCTGAGAAAGATTACTTGAAGTATGCAGTCAGAAGAAGTTAGTTACAAATATATGGCTCCTTTTGTCTCGAAAGGCAATGGATGCGCCCAAATGAGTCACTGGTTTTGGCTTAATCTTGAGACGGGGCAGAATCTGGTGTGGCTAATCAAGCCAATTCTAGAACGGCAGACTTTGCCACAATTCGTACATGTGTATGCCTCTGATTTAGGGCTAGCAAACAGGGGAGCTTTCTTTTTATCCCTCTTGATTAAAGCCGCTTCAATTCTTTTGTTCTCAGCAAGGGTTGTCCCAGCACGCACAGTCTGTCTCCATGCACTCCGGTCTTTGGCTATGTTTTCCCACTTACTTTCGCTGATGCCTGAGGCTCTCATGTCTCGCTTGCAGACATCTCTATATGTTAGTCTTGGGCGGCCCTTGGGTCTGACTCCTTCCACAAGCTCAGCATATAAGATATCTTTCGGGATTCTGCCATCTGGCATGCGGGTGACATGTCCGAGCCAGCGTAATCTTCTTTGTGTCAGGAGAGCATACATGCTGTTCATATTGGCCAAAGTTACAAATATATAGTCAAGAGAAGTACTCAGTTGGAGTTGAAATGTATGCGTTGAAATAGTAAGTCCAGTTTTAAAAGTAAAACTGTCAGTAGAAGAAACGTGTCAAGCTTTAGTTGAAGTTCATAAGTTGAAGTTACAAGCTGTATGTGAAGTCAAGCAATGAACTTAGTGTGATGTGAAAGTATTTTAAGTGAAGCAAGAAGTTATTCACCTTGACCTTTCCCTTAGTCTATTGGAACGTTGGGGCACCACACAAGACTCGTCGACCGTCTCTCTCCATTCCTCTCTGTCTTTTGCCTTAGAACCTCTTTCAATGTCAGGCCCGTCCATTCTTTTATGTTGTGTTCCCATCGCTTTTTCTGTCTGCCTCTTCTTCTTTTTCCTGGTACAGTTCCCAGAATAAAGGTCTTTGCAAGCCCCGAAGACATTGTAAATGGCTTTAGAGCTTTAGTTTGCGTTTTTTTTTTTTCGTTTTTTTTTTTTGCTATAGTAACTGGTCACCGTGGGGTCCAATCGCTGTAATAACCCTGTCTCTAATCTATTCGTTTGTGATGCGGTCTTTAAATGTGATACCGGGGATCCTTCTGTAGCATCTCGATTCCATTGCTATAAGTTATTATGTTCCTCAAATATAACCCTCCCAATTGGATTGGTATCATGTCAATAAATCTCATTTCATTACATTCTGCAAGAAGTCTTTTTTTATTTACATGCCGCAAGTAGCTCCTGTGGCTGTTGTAAGTACTGTAATACTGCCACCAGTGCCATGGATGACAAGCCTACGACAAATATGCTCAAAAGCATCCAAAAAAATTAATGTCATGATATTCATTCAATTACACTATTTACATCCTTATGGTGTCAGAAGTCTTCTTTATTTGATTGATAGCAAGCAGACTTATGCATAACGTTACATAGTACTGTGTAGCACAAATTTCTTTGGAATTCTTGTTGTGATTAAATAAGTTTTAATGAAGAACTGTGTTCAATTGAAGACGCCATTCCTTCCGTTTATTATTCTTTTTCCCCCCCTCTTTACCTTTTGTTTTACAAACATTTTATTTCCGTAATGATTTCCCCTCCCCTCCTGCAGGAACAGCGTCGAATTCACTGTTTTAGAAATGCTGCAATAAACCTTTAAATATGGAATGACCTAATGAGACCAACTGAACGAATGCTATTTATTCATGTCAGTGATTGTTGTCCTGTAAAGTCCACGTGACACACATAAAAGATTTACGAGGACAGCAAATATTTGATGTTGCCACCATAAAGAATCTGTAAAAGCAATCATGAACTGTGGTTCGATAGGGCGACATGAACATCAAGAGGTCTGAAGCCAAGAATGCGTATGTGTAGATGCAAGCCGTAGAACGAATTTTAGTTTGTGGGTATCAACTCTTTAGCTTGTTGGTATCAACTCTTTAGTTTGGGGGAAACAACTCTTTAGTGTGTGGGTATCAATTCTTTAGTTTGGGGGTAACAACTCTTTACTGTGTAGATATCAACTCTTTAGTTGGTGGGTGTCAACTCTTTAGTGTGTGGGTATCAACTCTTTAGTGTGTGGGTATCAACTCTTTAGTGTGTGGGTATCAACTGTTTGGGTTTGTGTATCAACATTTTAGTTTGTGGGTAACAACTCTTTAGTTTGTGGGTAACAACTCTTCAGTATTTGGGCATCAACTCTTTAGTGTGTGGGTAACAACTCTTTAGTTTGTGGGTAACAACTCTTTAGTGTGTGGGTATCAACTCTTTAGTGTGTGGGTATCAACTCTTTAGTTTGGGGGTATCAACTCTTTAGTGTGTGGGTATCAACTCTTTAGTTTGGGGGTAACAACTCTTTAAGTTGGGGATATCAACTCTTTAGTGTGTGGGTATCAATTCTTGATATTCATTCAATCATATTATTTACATCCTTATTGTGTCAGAAGTCTTCTTTATTTGATTGGTAGCAAGTCTTTAGTCATACTGAACATGTTAATCTCATCTAGACATTCAATACTAAAGTATGAGAAACAATGGAAGCACATGCTGCGTAAGTCTCTATTTGCCAGTATCATCTGAAGATCGTCTTTGTGTTAAGCAATGTCTTATAGCGGGTCCATTTTGATCAGCAGAAGAGTCAAAAAAAAAGGATAGTGCGACGTTCGGGTGAAAATTAGAACCTTTCCAATTAAAGTGAGCCTTCAAAAGTTTATGTGTTTCTTTTTTACTGACCTTCTCTTAACTTACTTCCGTCAATCTGGTCACCATCTTGTACACGTTCTCTCTACCCACTTTTCATTCTCAGATCAAGTTGAAACATTACACAAAATCAATGAGAACACAGGAAATCATTTTAAAAAATTGACCTATTAGTTATCGATTCGTTTTAATTAATTAATTTTGTTTTATATGAAAAAATGTACTAAACTAACGGGAGATGAGCCTTGCAGTAATGAGTGATATGGCAGTTATTGAGCGGAACTTTCTCATCTAAACGCTAATGGGACTCAACATGCATGATAAATAATTGATTGGATGCTATTTCACTCAATATAAGCGAGGTTTTTTAAAAATATTTTTACAAAGCTTTTATCAACTTTGTCTGTCTGGTACAATTTGTGTACACGTTATTACTCCATCTTCAAATTCTTGGATAAAGTTGAAACTTTGCATAATTATTCATTTTGTATAACAAAATAAATAATTTTAAAAAAAATTAACCAAATAATTAATACTTGATAATTATTATTTTTTGTTTGGTATCAAACAATAGAGGCGGTAAAAGTTAAATTAGTCCCTTTTATACTTTGTGTAGAGAATAAGGTCGTTGCTAAAAAATGTGAAACTAGCAATAGATAGCTAGGAAGCCTTCTATTGTCATAAGCACTTCGCTGGCTCAGTTGTTAGTGTATCGGTCTGGTGAGGCTTGAGACCTCGAGTTCGAATTCAACTCGTACAATTTTTGTGTGTATATATAGCCTAAATTGTTGATCTTATAAAATACAGACGTTAGGTCAGACAAGAAGCTATCACGGTAACATTCAGACAGATACCCCTTCCCCCCCCCCCCTTTTTTTTTTTCCAATTGGTCCAGACAAGTGATAGGATCATAGCGCACGGAGCATGCTAAAAGCATGAAATTGCGCTAAACAAAAACAATTGGTAAAAATATTTGTAATCACACAGATTTTTTATTGTTAGTCTAGATTTATTACAAAATTAATTACATGATTGATCCAAACTAATTGATATAATTGAACTCAAAAACCTCTTTAGATATATTTACATATTTCTTATTTGATATATACTATATTCAAATTGAGATTTTCCCCAAAATAATACGACCGACTCCAGCCCCACACAAAAGATAAGGATCTTTCAAGGACTGTGAAGGATTGTATTTTACGTGCTAATAAAAAAAAATATGTACATGTAAAATGTAAAATAGCCTACCTGAGACTACGATGTATTCAATTTGCTCATGGCCCCAGATCTATTTTAATAAGTAGCACCGTGCTAGAGCTAAATCAAAGAAATTTTTCACAAGCAAACGTAGCTATGTACATACAAGAAGTGCACCATTTAGTGTTGGACAAACACTTTGTCCTAGATTTAGTAGAGACTGGTCTCCATGTGGTGAGAAATATTGATTGGACATAGAACTGCCTGTCAAGAGAGTTGCAATTAGAATTTAATCTTCACTTACATAACATGGGAAACCGGACTGAACTGTGCAGTCAAAACACACATACACGCCACAGTGACTATAGTGTGGAGACAAACTAGAGGCCTATACAACTATCAATATTTATTTCTCAAAAAGTTTTTATGTATCGCTGAAGTCAATACTCATACATACACTTTTAACATATGTTCTTTTATTCAATTAAAAAATATATTTTCACCACGTATGTTATAAAATACAGACTGGACTTTCAAAAAAGATTACGTCTTACGCTTGTTCTCATGTCAATTTAGTCATGCATGACGATTGTCATTGGTTTTCTAGACTGCCTCAGGCAGCCATTCCATGCTCTAATAGCATAATTAGGGAAGAAGGAGTATTTGTACAAATTTGTCCTAGCATATGGAACGAGGAATATACTGTTATTGGTGTTGATTTAGAGCCATTTATTACTATAGTTCTCTCTCATTTCAAGAGAATCCTGAATCTATTGATGCAATGAACCAGCATTGCCGAGGTATTTTAATTTTTTAAGCAAACTATGGTGGTGAACTTTGTCAAAAGCCTTAGAAAAATCTAATAAGACAGCATCTATTTGCTCACTATTACGGTATCTAAACCTTTTGAAAAATCATCAATTAGTCCTATTAGTTGTGTTTCACATGATCTATATTTCCTAAAGCCATGTTGGTATGGAGTAAGGACATTATGTTTGTTCTTTATATAGAGAAGGACATATCTGACAGATCTCAGATCTTGCTAAGATTTCTAATAGATTGAGAGAGTATGATAATAAGAAGTAGATACATTTTCCATTTGGTGAGGAGGGGGGAATCAACTTTGTCATTAAGACATTGAGAAAGTTTTGAGTTTATTCAATTACATTTTATTTGGTAACTTTAGTAAAACACTTCCAGGCCTTGAATATAATAAAAAATGGGGGGGGGGGGGGGGGGAGGGTTTAAGTTATAATTAACAAAACAACAGGATGATATTGGAATTACTCTAATACGTTTTTAAAATAATATTTTATTTTCTCTTCATAATTCGCTTTATTTATACCATACTTAGTTGTGCAAGTTTTAGCTATACAACTTTAATTCAATTAACCATTTATTAATAATAATGTAAATTGTAAGCATTTCATTTACATGTTAATAGCAGGCACAAAGTATACAAGGCCTTTTGCCTTGATGACCCAAGAGGACAACATGAATCCAAGGGGCCATGGGCAGGGTATCTAATGCAAAGAACATCCTGTGCAAGTGTACAATCAATAAATCATTGAATAAAAAAGATTCTGAATTCTTCACATAATAAATCAATATGACTAATTTAATATGAGAATCTCAAGTTTGCAACTTTGTAGTAAATCAATAGATAAACAATAACACTTAAACAGCCTAGTAGAAGTACACCTCATGCAATCCATCATCATTTTTTTGTTTCTAAAGACGAGCAAATTTTAAGTGTTCACAACAATTTGTTACTGTGACAGTATTGGAAGGCTTCATTCACAAATGTGACAGTATTGGAAGGCTTCATTCACAAATGTGACAGTATTGGAAGGCTTCATTCACAAATGTGACAGTATTGGAAGGCTTCATTCACAAATGTGACAGTATTGGAAGGCTTCATTCACAAATGTGTTCTATTTTCTGTGCTTTATAAAAATTTATTGTTTTTAACTGTAAAGTTTAAGAATAAAATCTAAAAAAATGGTTTGCATATTGTTTAGTGTCTACAAAATATGCTACACTGTTACATGAAGCATTACAAACATTTTGAGAATTAATATCTTCAATTTTAGCAAAGAACATATTTTAAGATGAAGTCTTTCATTTATGAATGTGCCAACAGAGAGATCCAATGATTACATTTTTTCTTTTGGATATGATATTTTGTGAGATTCAATTATTTAGATTTCTTAACTTGGCTTATAATGATTATAAAATACAAAAAATGCCACTTGGTCAGATGAACTAAGTAAATTGTCAAACTCTAGCACTAAACCAGGATATTACTTTAGCACAAGTTCAATCCTATTACAAGAGTTAGCACAACAATTGTTTGTTGACATCTCCTTATGCTAAGTTCAAGCCCTGTGGCTACTCAAATTTGTGTAGGCTGTGGAATGTTAGGAATATTCAGAAAATACAATCATACCACATTACACCAAAAATACATTTCCAACATTCACAGAATAGCAAAGGCAGATTGGATTATGACTTGTCTCAGGAACAAGCTCCAGTAGGGAAATGTGAAGGAATTATAATATATTATATAGATTGAAATGAAAAACTTAGCAATAGTTTATTTTTCAATATTGATGCAGCTAGTAATTAGCTAGTGGTTTGAAATGGGATACAGGCTGGCCCATTATAAGCTGATGTCTCAATAGTTGTGTGCCTAGTGTGTCTACATTGTCTCCAGGACACATGTATATATATCTCATCACATTATGTAAACATGTGATGGTTTACACTTTAAACAAGGAAAAAAAAAAAAAAAAAAAAAAAGAAATATATTGAGAAAATTTCTTCCCTATTTTTCTTTGAACTGTGTTGGCAGCCCAAAAAATAAAAAAAGAAACAAATAATAACTGATATATTACTTAAAGTCAAATTAAAGAATATTTTAGAACATTGTAAATTAAATATTCTTAAATGTTTTTAAAAGAAACCTTCACAATTTAATATGAGCATTTATATAAATCAATATTTGACATCAAAGGAAAAAAAAAAGTTACATGAAAACAAATCTCTTGAAGTTTTCAATAAATATTAATGTCTTTGACTATGAAATACAATACATGAACACAAAAGTGACCACCCCAAAAGAAAAGTCACAACAACCAAAAATGTTGTCTGTGAGCTTGACATACTTTACAAAATAATATTCAAATATTTTAGAAATCCTTGGCAATAGAAATGATATGTAGGATTCTCCCTGCTCTTCCAAAAGGAGTTTCCATTATGTTTAGATTTAGTTTGATTGTGAATTAATTCAAATTGATCATTTAAAAAAAAAGTAAGAGAAATCAAATTATGTACAGTCTCAGAAAATTCAGAATAAACATGATTTTTGAATCCCCTGAGTTCTTTCAAAATATTCAAATTTAAAAAAAAAGAGAAAAAAAAAATTTACATTTTTGTTCTAACATGATTCAGAAAAATACCTCAAGTCAACATCTAGTTTCTTATGTAAAAAAAAATAATTAATTATTACATACAATAAACTGGATTCTAGTTACAGCATACACAAAAAAAATTATCAAAATTAAAATGTTTACAAACAATTTATACAGCAAGCTATCATCATCTATCTACTCCTGTGTCCAGTCCAAAAGCTTGTTTGGCAGTTTCATATGTTGCAAATGATATAGCAACTGTTGGCATTATTCGTATGTAATTGATACTCATACCTCTGTACAAGCCTTTTATTACTCCATTCTCTCTGTACACATCTACCAGGACACCTAACCAACCTCTGACAATTTAAACAAAAAAGATTTATTTTTTTTAAATAGGCAAAACTAGACTAAGAATATTTTTTTAAAGACTTTTGAATTCAAGCATTCAACTGATTCAATCAGTTCTACATTTTTAGGAGATATATGTGTAGCCATCTCAAGGACATACATTCCAAGCCGTCAGTCATTAAAACTGAAAGTGCTCAAGAATAAACCAAGAACCTGTACTACGAGAAATTGACTAAAACTTCAAATTCCCTTGAAGAGAGAGGATAGAAAAATACATCAGCTCTTCAATTCTAAGCTGCTAATAGAAGTGAAAGTTATTCTGTCACATTCCATTCTTACAATGCAGTCCTTTGTTCCAGCAAGGCTACCAATAGCTCAGATAGAGATCATAAGATAGAAAAGCGACAAAGGACAAACTTTGGATGAGCAGTTGTAACATTTGCATTTACAACAGTATTCTCAATCTGGATTTATTGTTTTAATTGTACAAAATTGTGTGATTCAATTTAAATGTATTATTGCTATTATATCATTTAGGTATTTGACATTAGTTTCATAACAAATTTCTTCACATTTCAAAACTACAATCAAAATACCTATCCACCAAAATGTTTTCCAATGTATACATCTTGTAATTCAAAAAGAACTTCCTTAGGACTAAAAGAAGTGAACAATGATGGGAGCTTAGATTTTTTTGAGTTAATGTTTTAATCTCTTTGAACCCTAACCCTTAGCTTATAGTTTATATGGAACATTAAGAATTAATGATTAAGCAGCCTTATTTGATAAAAAAAAAGAAATATGTTTAAGTGTTTTCCAAAAAATAATAATAAACGAGAATTTTAAAAAAAGGTTCAAATAATTGACTACACCAGCATGTATTTAGAACAGAAAAGTAGAATGAGATGAAAACCTGTCAAAACTTCATGCCATTGTACCAAAACTAACCTCGGGTAGTGGAAAACTTCACTTTCTGATTTTACAATCATACCAGACAACTGCATCTTGCGTCGTACCACATCAAGTGGATAGCTGAAATAAAAATAGTCTGAGGTCTACAAATCAAGCAAAATTTTGAGAGCACTGTGTCTTGGACTAAACTAACAATTGCAAATAATCTCATTAGATTGACTAAAAAATTTAAAAAATAATAATTCTGAGATGTATGAGTGTTTCACTATGTGGTACACTGTGTTAATAACAATGAAATTCAGTTTTGACTTACGATATAGTTTGTGCTATAGCTCCTGCTAGACCACCACACACAAGTTTGGCTGGCATTATCAAGACTAAACCACCAGTATTTTGTGGGCATGGTTTACCCAACAAATCAGGAAATGTGTCAAGAGCAAAGTTCTTAAGCATTTCAAAACTGCTAAATGATAGGCCTAATAGGAAGAAATTGAATCAATTATTAATAGTTATGCATAGCCAGAACAGCTTGATAATTATTAATTGGTAACATCAAATAGAATGTTTTTCTTCACTTAGAACTCTCTGATATATATATAAATATATTATATATAATTCTATGGTTCAAGATCAATAAAAATGAGAAACCTGCATATGGGGCCATTCCTAGAATAGTGGGAACAATGCCTTGATATAAACCTCTAGTCCCTCCTTCAAGGTGGCGTATAGATTGTATGGTATGAATTATACCATCATATATGGCTTCCCCTTTCACTTGAAAGGCTAATCGAGCTCGTATCATGTCCAAAGGGTAAGTAATCAACACAGCTGTCAAACCTTCAAATATCATAATAAACTTTTTATTGAAATTAAAATATTACATATAAAGTTATTTTAAAATATTGCAAAACAATAGTACTAACAGAAAAAATAACCAGCTATATCCAGCAACACTACCATAAATGATGTGACTTAACTTGGCTGTTGAGACTATAGATGGGTCTGCTTGAGATAGAATATTTAAAGAGAGTAAAGAAGGAAATGGGCCATAGGCCATATGACCATCCACTCAATGTCCAAAATGACAAAGAAACTTGAGGGAAATTCAATTTGAATTCAGATTACTGAATAATTTAAAACCAAAAAAAGGCTGTATTACAAAAAAAAAATAAAAAAAACAAGACCTAATGATATGAATAAAAATTAACAGATGTTTAACAGTGTTACTTTTAGAAACTCATAGTCTTTAAATGTAAAAATCTTATTGATCTCTGGTCCATCTCTTTGAAATGACACCAAAGCCTGGGATTTCTATAACACAATTAGTCTAGCCTTGTTGAACTCACCAGCTAGAGATCCACATATCAATTTTGAAATATTTGGTGAATGATTGAAGAAAGGAATATGTTTGGCTACCTGGAAAACAATACAAAGCTGTGTAGGTCATTACTTAGGACAGACTGCAGAGCACTAGGTTCAAAGTCATCTATTTTATGTAGACATGGGTGGCATTAGAAATTTTGAAAGTAATTCTGTGACTTTTGTTAGCTATCAGATAAACATGAATATATTAACATAAATTATTTACAAATGATGGCAAGAATGTAGCATTTCTTAAAACTGTCCTGTTTTGTTTTGAAATATTTTGGATGTTCCTTCAGAATTGAAGAATATTACATCCTAGCTCAAACCTCCTGCAGAACAGCAGGGGATGGATGCAGGCATGGTTCAAACCCTTGATAGTAGCGTATTTTGTTTTCAGATCAAATGTGTTATGGAACAAGCCCCCCCCCCCCCTCCTATTTTTAATCCTTTTAGATTTCTTAATAAACATAGTTGAGTAGATAGGCCCTATTTCTGTAACTATTTTCACCAACACTTTGTAAATAGATCTTATAGAAGATGAAAATTCAAACTCAATTTTTTTTAACTCCATAAGGTTGTTTATTGTTAGATCTTTTTATCCCTTCTGTACATGAGATATTGAGGGAAGTGCAGATTATTTTCAACAAAACCAACTCTACTCAATAGGTTCAGAAGTTGGTATGGATGTCTGCAACTTTTAAAAGGCATCTTACTGATGGTTTGTTTCCCCTGATTGTTGTGTTTGTTGGCTAACGTTTACAATCTATTTTCTATTTTTTTGTGGACAAATGATTCAAGGGCTTCTGTATCCTGTGGGAAGCCAGAACGAATTTTATCACATTAATAAAAAATAAAAAGTTAAATTAGTATAATGCCAGGAATAACTTTGCTATAATTTTTGTAATGCTTAATATTCTGATAGCATTGATTACACTATAGAGTAGTGACAAACTTACTTTTTTTAACTGCTCGTAACTTAGAAATTGAATAGCAGCATAGGGGAAAATTCTTAACATCTGAACTCCATTGCCTTGATAGAGCCCAGTAAATCCTTCCTTCAACACAACATGCTTCACAGTAGAAAATACACCTTTTAGAAATAGTCGTACCATACATTAGTGCCAACCCATTCATGACTTATATATACTCTAACATATGCAAGAAGACAAACATGAAGGAGATTTGCAAAGTTTGAAAATACTTTTTACCCAGATGCTTGTAATGTTGATTGTGAGCTTGAAGCAAAATTTTCACTCTATCCAAAGGAGCAACAGCTGTTTTTGCACAAATACCTGCCAAGCCTTAAAACAGAATAAAGACAATTCAAATTTCCCTAACAGAGATGTGAATACAATTTAGTTTTCTACTCTTTAATATAAAGCCAATAATATTTTTTAAAAGAATAATCACTATAATTTGTTGTTTACTATTAGTCTAGGAATTATTTGTGTTAAATACTAATGAAAATAGAAAGTTTTGCTTTGCATGACTGAAATGAATCATCAATATAATTATATGTAATTATGTATCATTTCAACAGCTGTTAAATGATTAAGACGTATTGCATTTCAGAACTAACCACCAGAAATAAATGTTTTGGCTGCTATGACAGTCTTGCTGTCCCTAAGATTAGAACTAGATGAACTGTTCATCTTTTGTCAAGATCACAACGACGATCAGGATCAAGCAGTGAGTCAAATTTCTCTCTCGCTTCATTGCTTCTCTAATAAATTTTGTCAAAGTTAGCTGTCAAGAAAAATTATAAAAACATATATTAAATTGCAATGACTATGAAAATTAGGTAATGGATGTTTAAATCATAAATACAACATAATATATAAATACATAACTAACAAAACCCTTTATCAAAGACATTTTTTTTAAATACAAGTCCATTCTTGTTTTTATTACCTAACTTTTAGTTGGCAGCAGCAGTTCTTAAGAACTATTATAAATCTACTGAACAGATGCTAAATTATAAAGGGAACATGAGTGCAAGGTTCTGATTAATCATAACAATGAAATTTGTTTCTATTTCAGAACTAATTTAATTCTAGAATTTTCTTTGATATGTTTTCATTAAGGAGTTACAAAATAATAAAACTTAAAAGGAGTAAATAAATAACAACATCCTAATATTACCAATTAATTATGATAACGACAATGTCTTCAATTCCTAAGATTAAGGATGAGTGCAGTGTTTCACATGGCTATGCAACGCCAGTTGTGACCTGCATATTATCCCAAATTTGATATAGACAAAGCTCTTGTCCACAGGGGGTCTAATAAAGTTTTCTTTACATCTTCTGCATCTCTCTTTTACAAGAGATTTCCTATGGGCCTCAAATGTGTGTCCCATGGCCTTCATGAGAGGTTTTAAATATCTCTTTCAGAGGCGATCTAATTTCCCCTCTGCCAGTGAGGGTAAATTGGTGCCTGAGTTGACCTTTATAGTGCTTACTGAGGGCACATCTGTTATGTTGTCCTTAAAACTTGCCAAAAAAAGATCACTTTCTGCATGTGATTATCCCCCATGCAAGGTAAGTATCTGACCAAGCACAAATGTCGAATGTAGTGCTTCTATACTGTCCACACCAGCTTCCAGTGGAACATGGTTATTTGTAAGGTATCCTGCCAACCTATGCCCATTACAGAGCACCTTTAATTAAAGCATTCAAGTAGCCTTAGATGCCACCCAAATCTTAGAGCTATACAAAAGTATGTTGAGAACCACTTCTTGGTAGTCACTGATATGTGGGACTTGGGAAACTGGAGTGATTTATTCTGCCACACTGTCACTTGGAGATATTCGAAAGCGCTACTTACTTAAGCAAGATGGTTATCAACTTTTCTAGAAAGTTATGCAACATTGGATACCATGTTTCCAAGATATGTAAAGTGGTTTACCACATTGAGGTGCAGGAAGCAGAACCTAGACTTGTATATGTAACATATATATTTGCTGCCTTTATCAATCTCACCAAAGCAATTGTCACAGTGAGTCATGATGGTTTATGGAGGATTCTATGCAAGCTCGAATCCCCTCCAAGGTTCCTATCCATTCTCTAGCAGCTTCATGTTAGACAAAAAGGCCAAATTAGACACAATGGTGACCTATCTGATCACTTCCCCATAGAAAAAGGGGTAAAGCAGGGTTGTGTTCTTGCTTCTGCTCTGTTTGCTATCTTTTTTGGTGCAAGGCTGAGTCAATGGAGACTTAGACTGTTCAAAGGCATCAACATCAAGTTCTGATCAGATGGCAATGTGCTCAACCTTCTGCGCCTACTGTCCCACACTCAATCTAAAGAGATGGTCATCACAGAGATTCTTTATGCTGATGGTTGTTCCTGACTTGCTCAGACTGAACATGAGCTCCAGCTCATCAGTAATGAATTGCTTATACTGCTGCTGTTTCAGAAGTCACCCAATAAAATCTACTCAGCCCCAAACGATCGCTGTGAATGGACAGCACTATGGAGTTGGTCAGTGGGTCAAAGAGTATTCTGGCAAAGGTTTATCCAGCACACTAACAGTGATGCCACAGTATTTAGAGCAGTTGGAGTTTTTTTTTTTTTTGCACTAGCATATGATGGTGGCATGAAGCAGTTCAGGCAGGATAGTACATTTGTCCCAGCACAAATTCACCTTCACTTCACATACCCATTAATCTGTTGAACTATTGGAGTACCATACAAGATCTGTCAACTATCCTTCTCCATTTTGGCTTGCATAGAATTTCACTCCATGACAGGCCTGTTTTAACATCACTTTCTGTGTCTTCTTCTTTTTCCTGGTACTGATTCCTTTAGGAAGGTCTTTAGGAGTCCTGAGGACCTTGAGATGTGGCCATAGAGTTTGAGTTTGCATTTTTTTTTACAGTGGTTAGAAGGTCATTGTGGGGTCCAATCGCTGTATTAATTCTGTTTCTTATCTGTTCATTTGTGATGATTTCTTTGTAAATGATACCTAAGATCTTTCTGTAGCATCATAGTTCCATTTCCTTAAAATATAAATTCCAAGTATTTTATAATTCAATCTAGCTACTCCAACAAATGCACTCTTTTATTGTAATCTGAGCTACCACCTTCAACATTGACATTCCTGGTCTCTGATTAAATATTTGGCAATGAATGTGAAAGAAAACTATTTAAAAATAATATTAATACAGGAGGTGAATTTACTCAAGTTTCTTATTCCGGTCCTAAGAGCTAGATTTACATCTATCAAAGATGTTTTATTGTTGTTTTGCAATTCCATGAATATAAAGAAAAAAATATTTAAAAATCCTTTTAAAAAAAACAAAGCTTATATAAGGGAACAAAATCTGCAGTTATAACTGTATCTCTCAATAATGTAGAAGTTATTTCCTTTATTTCATACTGTCACAGATGAATGTGTGTATGTATGTATAATCTATTTTTACAATCTGCGCGAATGACCGGAAGTGTGTTTTGTTGATCAGAGAGAGAGACCAGTGTGTGTGATATGCAGTAAAGCTGATTAAAGTTTATGTGTTTGATCTAGTGGTTTAATTGTTTTATTTCGTTAACTAGAACTGAACCAGGGACACCTAGACATATCGACACCTAAGGTAGATTCTATCAAGTTATAATTATAAATAGAATAGGAAAGCATACCAAACAAAATAATAATTATCAATAATTAATTGACTAATTAGTTCATTTTTTAACTGATTCATATTTTTTTGGTACAATAAATAATTGTTTAAAGTTTTAACTTGACCTGAGAATTGGTGTGGGAGACAAAAGGTCTTCAATTATCTAAAGGGACAAAACCCTACTTTTCAGACTATCTATTGATACTGAAGGATTAATTTCCTTTGTAGGTATCAAACAAAATAATTAGTTACCAGCGATTAATTGACTAATTAGTAAATTATTTTAATTGATTTGTGTCTTACTCTGCCAATTAATAATTGTGCAAAGTTTCAACTTTATACGAGAATGGGTGTGAGAGAAATAACATACGTACAAACTTTTTACCAGGCAGAGTGTAGCTATGTCAAAACAACTTTAAAAAATAAAAGTTAAAAGAAAAATAACTTACTATGACACTTCATTTTCTTGTGTTCTATTGGCAGAACAGAACCAGATTGGTAACCTATTACCTATTAAATGAGAATATTTAACAAATATATATATATATATATATATATATAGTTACTTATAGGTTTAAGACTACTATTATTAATTCTACTTTTAAATTCTTTATTATATATTTATTTCATATTTTTGTAAATATGAAATGATAAAAATTAAAACCTGTGGTAGGTAGTATTTTTCAACTTATTATGTGTGACACACCCCAGATAGCGACAGCAATGTCTGCATGTTCTCTTAATCAGCAGGGGCCTGGGTATTGTTGAGTTGAGAGAAGTGATGTATGCTCAACCTCAAAACAAAATCTCAAAGAATCCTATTGTTTTTTAGATGTCAGGAATTTACTGTGTAAGTTAGTAAATATATATAGATCTATCATCTAGATCTAAATGTCAGAGTCAGTGCTTCTAAGCATTAAAATAAAAATGATAAAATGCCTACTAATCTCAGACCTGCCTACCAAAAAAAGTCCCAATGCGTAACATTTAATAACAATAGAAGACTTACGCAATCCACTACTTTGTCATATATATATATATAATATTAGATCTAGATGTCATGATTAGATCTACAATCTAAATCTAGATCAATACGACAATAGAGATGATATCTAGACTAGATCTGGATCTATGTCTATATAATGAATATAATCAACTCTAGATCTGGGCTCAAGAGTGTTACCGATGCCGTGGATCCGCTACAAACGTAGGTCTACAAACTTTCGTAGGCCTACCTTCATCCTTGATCTATTCTATACTAAGACTAAGAATCTAGTCTAGATGTAGAATCTAGATCTAGTCAATCTAAATCATACTACAACTAAATTGGATCTAGATTGTAGAGTAATGTAGAGAATCATGACATAACATAATGACTAGCTAGACTCTAGCTAGATCAATTTCTGTATAAGAAGTTATCTATATTCTAGATCAAGACTGGATATCTACAATATCACTCAATGTGTTTTGAATCGATAGCACTTCGATATTTTTTTCTATGCAAATGAATACAGGAATCTACTAATGAACTTACAAAAAAAAAAAAAAAAAAAGTTACGTTGGTGTATCAGCTAATTGACGGTACCAACCCGCCACTCCCTCACTCTCGCGTTCTTCATTTCTAGACAAAATCTAATTGCTTTTAAGAACCAATCAACGTATAGATCTAGACACAATGTGTTCCCCCACCTTTTCTATCCCCCCCCCCCCCCAAACAGGACGGCTTAGCGTGACCTCCGTGACCGCTCGTAAGCTAGTCAAGAGAGGGGAAAAAAACAAAGGATACGAAATGCGTAACGCGACAGGTTAAATGCGTATTTGCGTACAGGCGGTCATTTTTTTAAGATTTTGCGTAACGAATACGCATTTTGCATAACGGTAGGCAGGTCTGTAATCGATTAAATCTAAGGTAACTATTACTATAAAAGTCTATTAGTCTATTAAAACATTTCTGCAGAATTAAAATGTCAACTCAAAATTGAAAGATCTATGGTACAGTTATATAGATAGATCTAAATAAGCATTAGGATAACCAACTCGAGAAATAAAGTACTTTTTCATCTAAGCCCCTCCCTGTCCCAAAGCGTAAATAGAATGAATCTGAATGATTCTAACGAACTGGTCAGTGTAAGGCTAGTCTAGACTATGTGTAGTCGGTCATGACAAGACAACCACGTGATATTGTTTGTTGTGTGTTGAGTGGTCAAGCAAGAAAATACACACTTTTAACATGCATTTTCTTCTTTGCTTACAAGATCTAGATCTAACTGCATAGACGAAGATATATATTTCTTTTACAAGAATTTAAACTTTACTGTACAGTTTTCCGTTATACAGTAAGTCAATAGAATAAATTAATAGGTTTGTGTGACATCACATAGAAACCCGGTGAAAGTCTGAACGTTTTGGATGTGCAGGAATATCGTGTCAGAAAAAAATATATTACTAAGTTAAAAAAAAAAAAAAGAATCAAAATCAAAACACATATCAAAAAATGTTATAACCATCTGAGTTTCCCTTTAAAGAGTTAGAATTTAGATCTAGAATCTACAGTCTTGAGTATAAATTACTATCTTCATATCTAAAAAATCTAATCTAGAATCTAGAGACACTAGGACTAGAGTAGATAAAGTCGTGAAATGCTTGACAACTTGAATAGAAATCTAATTAAACCCGCTGGCAGCAATTTTCACATACATTTGGTTTTTTATAGCACTGTAACGGCCTGACCTATGAAAAAACTGATGGTATCTCTGAATTCCTAGTCCTTTTGTCTATAAAAATAGATCTGATTTAATGTATCACTAGGCTTAGTTTAAAAATTAAACATGAGGTCAAAGAGGTGTAGGGTGGGTATCGCCAAGCGTATTTTCCCTCGATCGGATTTCTCCCCTAGTTAGTAAACTTAATCAGGCTGATGGAAGGCTCGATCAGATAAAAGAAAATATATCTAACATGTTTTAATCTTTAATTTTTACTATGAAGTCATTTTCTTTTTACTCCAGCGCAAGAACACCATCTACTGCCACCTTTCCCATGCTCCACAACTTCAAATCTATATAGTCTCTTTGAGCTAATGAGCCATCAGACTTAAAAATAGCCATTATAAGCCCATGAACCGATCGAACCTCTATAGATACAAATTGGGGCTGTTCGAGCTTCGCACTTTACTATAGATCTTATAGATATATATATATATAATTAATAATAAATAAGGATATATCGTATAGTATAAATAATGATAAGGCAGGGGTAGATCTATAGATATGTTATAACTATATAAGTTATAACTAGGTATAGAGTATAATTCTATAATAGAGTATAGAGTTACTGACTACAGACAGTAGAGTCAGTGACCACTTTCACTACTTCAGTCTAGAAATAGTAGAATAGAATGACTAGAATACTAGAATAGACAATATATATTATATATATATATATAATATATACCAATGCCAATACTCAGCAATACTTTGCCAATAGAATAGTGACAATTGAATAATAGTCTAGACTGTCTTGACTCTATTAGTACTAGGGCTGTGGAGTCTAGATTATTCTGAGTAGATTGATTAGATAAAAAAAATAGATTTTACTAGAAGATTTAGATCTAGAACTCCTTGAGTCTAGATTATATAAATATAATAATTATATTATAATTATATGATTAATAGATTCAAATCTAGACTTGTCTACATTTAGACTAGATCTAGTATCTCTAGTTCTAGCTAAATCTATCTAGATCTAGAATAATCTAGACTCTCTAAATAGTAATTCTAATTTCACTCACATTTCAACATCTAATACATATCTATGATGTGGTTAACTCTTCGGTTTCTAAAAAACATATTTGTGAGACTTAATTGGTTTTCCTTTGAAAAGAGCCTCTATATTGCACTGATATAAACAATACTTTCAAATCTATGCTATCAACACATAAGAAGGCTATTAACCTTTTTAAATTTATCTACAATCTACATCTAGAATACATGATCCTTTAAAAACGCTTTCAGTTGAAACTGCAAAAATGTTAAAATAGACATAAAAAAAATAACAATATGGCTTTTAGCATATTGACATTCAGCCTTGACTTTATTAATTTCATAGTCAAATGAGACATTATGCATGACTAAATGCATGACGCGTAGGACGTAATCATCTTCTTTTTTGAAGTAACGTCTGTATTATATAAGATAAGAAGATGACCAACCGAACCTTTTCTTAATTCTCCCATTACATATCTTCTTAGACTCTAATTATATAGGCCTATATTTTACTACCACGATTTTGAAAACCAATATATTAGGCTACCTAAGATTCATTCACTTCTACTTCATCCATTGAATTCTAATGTCATTTTTTTTTTAACCAATCCAACCTAGCAAAGTACGAATATTTACATGTATAGGCCTATAGATTTAATACCAAAGATTTGGATAGTTTGATTTCTTTAATAGATATTAGACATTGCTACTTCTCATTTGACACATGGCATCTCTTCGTTCAATACAAACAACAATACATCAGATATTACATTTTCTAATAAGTTAAGAAAGAGAAAAAGGGAGATGATTCGGTGGAATTCTGTGCTGGCACAGAGTTCCGATGTCGAGCTGGCCACAAATCGATGCCTGCGCAACTATTGATTTCCAAGATGTCCGAATAGTATCAACAGTGAGCTTTAGTTTGAACATGATTTCTATTAAGTTTCAAGGAAGACTCTACATGAATGTGATTGAATATTTCGTTATATGTATAGTCGTATATTGGGGTGTTTTAGCGAACAGCAATACAAACCTTGTGCTTGTTACGAAACCCAAGCTACAGTATTGTTCATTCTTCGCTAACAGAGCCCCACAAATCCAATTAAATTTGAAGAATTGTACATGGTTTAAAGAAAATAGCTGTTGTCGGCAAGAAGAAATAGATGCTATATTTCCTAGGGTGAAACCCCTCAGGGGCGCTTCTCTCGAATGTCAGAAGTACACTAACTACCTGATGTGTTATGTGTGTGCACCCAACCAAAACACATTTTACTTTTTGGAAAGTCTGACCGTGTGTGAGGAATTCTGTGATGCCTGGTACGACGCCTGCAGGAACGCCATCCTCAAAGGTTCTATCATTAAAGAACTTTACTCTAACGGCTCAGATTTCTGTAACAGCCGTAGGTTCAAAGTTGAGCCTGCTTCTAATAAGAAATGTTTCTTTTTTGACGCAAAACAGGATACAAGTAGCGGCGACATAAACAAAACATATCATCTGTCATTATTACTACTGGTCATGTTCGTGCATTTTATACCAAGCTAATGTGTATAGAACCCAATATGTTGGAATCAAGAAGACTAGTTGCCTCGTGCTCTAGGGCCAATATAGGAAAACTTACAATTATGAATATTTATTCTCAATACATGAACAACGAATCATTGCAAACTTACCGTGTCTTAGATGATCATCAAACATTGCATTAAGACGTTCAACTTCAGAAGACTTGGGGACTACGAATATGTTATGCGTAGCGGCCAGACTAACACGAAACATTTGGTCTATAACGAGACAACATGCCTTCATTGTGGTCCACTATCGGCCAAGGAGAACTGATCTTGAATGTGGATCTTTTATTTAGAGCTATGAAAATGGTTTAGAAATAATTACATAGTTGCAATGTACTTTTTTAAAAAGATTGTTGACAAAGATATATATATATATATATATATATATATATATATATATATATATATATATATATATATATATATAGAGAGAGAGAGAGAGAGAGAGAGAGAGAGAGAGAGAGAGAGACTCAACTAGTATCGTTGTTTGTTTAGTGTAAATAAAACACATGAAATTGTTTTGTGAACAATAGTGGGCTTAATGGTCGAGTAGCTTAGGGTTTACAAATAAAGCTTCCACACACGTACACACGCATATCAGCACATTCGTTATTTTGTACATAAACATTGCATCATTTTTACTTGAACTCATATTTATCTTCAATCTCTTTACAATAAGAAGAAATATCACCAATACCGAGATAAAATAAAACTACTATGTTCATGTAAAGTATGCACTTGTCACGTAGTGGACACGTTAAGTTCTTGACAGATATATTTACATATCTACACATTAGTTTCCAGAAGATTCACGTTTTTGAACAGAAGATTGGAGAATGAAAAGGAGCTAATTTAAGTTTCAATTTATTTTCTGTTTGAGATGTTTCTATTTAAAAAATAAAGAAAAAATACAACAAAAAGGGAGACAAGCTTTTATCGGGGGGGGGGGGGTATTCAGTTAATACGTTTCAAGCTTCATGTTAAATACTTTTGTTAATCTTTTCTTGAAATTAAATTGTATTGTGTGTTAAAAGTGTATCTTCAATCTTTTGAGGATTTCTACTAGGAGAATTAAAGTGCTTAAGTCGTAAAGAGAATTGCTGTTATTTTTTCACTTACAAAAATATCCCCGACATACTTTTATCATCAGCTTATAACATACAACACTGGGGAATACATTCCGAAACTATGTTAAAATTATGATGATTTCACTGATTCTTTTATGCTACTTCCTGATATAAGTTAGAAAGTTTTTCTTTTCTGACAACAGATTTTTGCTTTATGTTTTTAATGGTAGCCAGTTCAACCTAGTTCTCTAGACTACACTGCAGTTGTAAGAGGATTTAAAACTATTTGTTTAGATCATGGCATACATTTATTTCAATATTTATTGGAAATAGATTGTAATAATTGTTGCAATAAATTAAAATAGCAATATTTCTAATTGTTTTTAAAATATTCTCCTGTTGTTTATGTACCTGGTAGATAAATCTATAGAAACTACTTGTATATTATATAGTGTTATGATTATCACTAAACAGCTTTCATAAAGTTTTACTTGCAAGAATATCTTACTGATAACTTAATGTCTCTCTGTCTGGCCTTAAAGAATATGTAACAATCTGATGAATGAGAAACAACGAGAGTGATAGATAGAATGAAATGTTAGATTTTTGGTTGCGTGTTTATGTTTTTTGTCGCAGATAAGCTTTAATATGAAAACATAAACACAAATTATTCGAGATGTAGCTCTAGAAATACTGTAGCTATTTGTTTTAACTTTTATTTTGTTTAAACCGTTTTGACATGTCGGAAAATTTTCTATCAAACTATTGTCATAGACCCAAGAACAAAATATCAAATAGTTCGAATGTATAACGTCTTAAACATAATGTTATTAGAGTCAAAACACTGTTACTATGGAGAACAATATATTTCTAACTATTTAAAATAGTGATACTAAAATGGCTTATCCACGCTACTATTGTAGAGTATTCAATAAGATTCGACAAATCCATGTCGTCCTCTAAATATCAAGAGTTATGGTACTTTGACTGAGGACTACAGCTTTTATTTTCTATGGATGTGTCAATGCTGGAGACACACTTTGCTTTTCTCCTTTATAATTAAAACATTTATTAAAAGTAAAATGAAAACAAATGAAAACTATTGGCGGATCCAGGAAGGCAATTTCAGTAAAAAAAAATATTTTTTTTTACTGTCAAACCTCCTCTTCAATATAAGACTTAAGCTTACAAAAGTCATCAGATTCTTTGAGCGTAGTGAGGGGGTTTGAGTTTTAAAAAAAAACACTCTAGAGGGCTTTAAGTTAAATTCCCCTCCAAAGGGTTTGAGTTTAACCCACCCCCCTTTTCAGCGGGATGTGAAGCTAAAATCCACCTTTTCAATATAGAATTAAAGCAAACTACAGTCACACAATTCTATGTGCGTAGTCAAAGGGTGTTTGCCCATCACTGACCTAGAGTATTTTCCTTAGGGTTATATGTCTAGATGAAGAAGAATTCTTCAAAATAAGTTTGATCAAGGTGAGGGAAAAATAACTTATCATGTCAGACTTCATAACATACACTACGTCTATTTATTGATCCCTTCAGTTACAGATATTCTAAGATATTACTTAAAGCTCACAGTCTATTCGCTTCACACTTGTACTAAACAACCAAGTCCATCACTTCATGTGTGTATCAGTATCTGAGTATAAAGCTTCAAATACATGACAGCCATTACTGGACAATTGGCAACAACATAACATTGACTGTAAAAAAAACAAACTTGCTTCTGTTCTGATTCTGACTTCACACCGTGCTGGTTCTGACTTCGCCCCGTACTGGTCACATTGCGAGGTGACGTGATACGACTTGACTTTGACACTTTACATTCGCTCTTACATAGGGTCCATATAAGCCTTCTAGAACCGGATGGAACGTCCCTTGACCATTCTGGTTGATTACATAACTACATGCATGCGTACTATTTACAACACAGATCCTTCCCGAACTGGCGTGTACTGTCACTTGTCAAGGTTGATCGCTCGTCTAGCACTGGCCTGGGGCGAATTGTGTCGGCTAAAAACACTCACAGCAATACCTCCATCTGTGTCATCACAGGTTTATAACGCTGTCCCCTTCTTAGATCTGTCCATCCCGGAAAGAATCGACCTCATGACATGGGCTGTGAAGTTTCAACGCTGCTGGTGACGGTCGATCGGTGAATGCGACAGTAGGCTTTACTCTTGAGCCTAACGAAGCCAGCCGCGTCGCATTCAGCAATAGTCGCTTTCGTCTCCTCCTCCAGTTGGCCTTCATCTTGTTGCCGTGACGTCGTGGTTGCTTCGTTCTGTTGTCATTCGGCAGCCACCTAACACATGGAGAGGGATAGGATGTCAGGACCGGGGTCACCAAGATCATTGGCCTAACAGGTTGCTTCATAGAGCTTTATCGAGGGGACTTTTTATGATGGGTTTCATGTTCACAGGAAGGAAAATTATGGGACAAATCATCATGGACATGCTTGTGGGGTACGTTGGTAACTCTCCACATTCAAATGTCCCTCATCTTCGGCATCAGACTACGCATCAGGCTTCATTCGACTTCCATGACCAACATCATGGTTTCTCTCTCTAGTTTCGTCAACAGACCAATGGACTGTTGAGTTCAGACCCCGTTGATGACTTTCAACTTACAGGGGTCCATCAACTGTTGCATCAGGTTTCATTGCTTTTTTCTGGACACCATCAGGACTTCTCTCTCTGGTCTGGGCAGCTGGACAAACGTCTGTTGGGTGCAGGCCTTGCCTATGGGTTCCTTGGAGTTTGCGTTCTCCCTGCGAAGATTGACAGATGTCTTTAATGTCCTCATCTACAGGATTGAGGTAAGACACAACGTTGTCTTGATCTAGCTGACCGACTGAAGTACCTATATCAGGTACATCTGCAGCAAAAGCGTTGGTTGAACTATTGACCTCTTTTCTTATTTCTTCACTTGTCTCTTTCTGCAAGTTACCCTTGATCACATTCTGAAAGTCAGTCACCTGTTCTTGAAAGGTAATCAATAGCTTTACTACATCGGGTTCTAACTCAAACAGCTAGGTGTCCGGATCTTCACCTTCTTCAGTTAGGTCTTCTCGGAGGCGTGCTGCTTGTAAGGTTTCCTTGTTTCCGCTTGATTTAGCCCTCGTTCAGGGAGTTCTCGCCTCAGTTCTTTAAATTCAAGTTCTTATAGCAGTTTCAGACGAGCCATAGTAGATCCGATCCCACTTCTGACACTAGGTTTATAACTAGAACTATAACTATATATATATATATATATAGAATTCAAGGGCTAAAAAAGTATGTTAGTTTGATCGTTAAAATGTGGCCCATTAAAATAAAAAAAAAAAGAAAGACTGGGGTGTTCTGGCAAAAATAAACAATGTAAAACTTGAGTGGTTCAAATCCTCTCTTGCAAAAGCACTGGACAGAAACCTTGCATACTGACCTGTCGAATTGGAGATCAATAATTCAAAACGAATATGAGACACAGTTTCCTCTTCCTCCCCACAGCGACCGTGAGTCAAAGTTTGGCCATAGCCTTGAGAAATATGAGCCACCTGGACAGTGGCATGTCCTGCACTGTGTTAGCTATAATAGCTTGCTTAGGTCTAGACAGCCTCCACCACGGGGAAGTGCGGCCAGGGCGCTTCGTGCGCTCCCAGATTCCTCGGTCTTTTTGGGACTTGTCCCAGCAGTGAAACTACTTTTCCATTTCTATTTTTTTTGTATGTTAAGTAGCCAAAGCATGGTGAAAACTCACAGCCTGCTGGGTCGGTGTTGTTTGCCCTCCTTGGTGGGCCAAGGAGTCTGCAATGGTGTTGCCAGTCACACATATATGAAACAGTAGCAATTACATTATTACAGGAGTGCCTTAGCATTCATTTATGAAGCCATGATGACATTGTCGATATTGGGGGGGCATGGTCAAGCGCTTTGCAAAGCCTGTAGTACAGGTTTTGAGTCAGTGACCAAACAATCTGTGTTGCCGCCAAATGTCCCTCGCCAAGAGTCAATACTTTTAATGCTTCACAGATTGCTATGACCTCAGTATCAAAAATGCAAACACAACCACATGGTCCAAAGATTTTAACTGAATCAGAGCCAAAAAAACTCGATGTAGGCTCCATAGCCAGCTCTTCCAGAGTCTATCGATGCCGACCCATCAGTATATGCAATAATGGCACTGTGCTTGAAGGCATTAATGGTCTCCAGTGCTTGAATTTGAAGGTCGATTAATAAATGCATTAGCTAAGTGCTGTTAGGGTCTAATAGTTTCAAGCGTATGTCTGGGGTCGCTTGGCAAACCAAGGAGGGAAAGCGATGAAAACGTGGAATGTTTTTGTCTGTTGGTGGAGAGGTCAACTTTATCAGATAGTCCAGTGGCATGATGCTTAAAAGACTGCATCTGTATACGTCTTCTGCATCTCTAACCATCCACCAGTTTTGTAGCTGGGAGGTATTCATCCAGCCTTTTATACCACTCAAAGATAATCAGTATTGACCGTTCCATCCTAAGATTTAGTGGACCTACATTAGCCACTAGACCGCAAAATGCTTGTATTACTTGACCACTAGACCACTAAATGCTTGTATTACCACTAAATGTGATCTTTCATTACTACCAAGATGACACTTCTAGGTAGGTTAGAAATGATGTGAACTTTCACCACAGTTCCGGTCAATACTTTTGTCTTCTGTCCTGTCGGTGGAATCGCTTTTATGTCGATACTCGTTCAATACACACAGCTTTTAATGTTTCCTTGATTGAACCTGACATAATCGATATTTGAGTTTGTTATTGATGACATAGTTCTGGGCGCACAAAGAGACGCCCTGCGCGATAACAAAAGAGACTCGGTCAGGCTATTGTATTTGTCACTTTCAGCTGGTTACACTGGTTCAGACGACATAGAGGAATACACAAGGGACTCCAAGCCTTGCTGATAAAACATCAAAGATAAAAAAAAATGGATTTATTGAACTTTTCAGAAAATAATCGAATGAAATTGTTCCTGGGTAAAAAGGAAACCTGAATATAAAATGTTAGAACTATCTTTGAATGTTTCCAATGATGATACACAGATAAACTCTAAGTTTAAACATAGACACAAACTGAAGTTTCTATCGATGGACACAACGTTATCAGATTTTTTTTTTTTAATGTGTAGTATTATCAACTATTTACTTCTAAATCTCAAGTATGCATTTGATTGTCAGGGTTTCAGGGGTGAAAATATTCTCTTATATCTGACATTCTCACTGTTTGAAGGATGTCAATTCATTCCTTATAGGATATTTGGTCCTACTGGATTCCTACTGGCGTGCTACAACCTGTAAAGGTTATGTCTGACGAGTATTAATATTACACATAGTACTGGTCACTAAGATGTAGAAACGTGTATTACTATCACTGTGTCGCGAATGCTGTAGAATGTTGTTGAATGTTGTAGAATGCTGGGCTCGTGCTTCCTGGAGTCACACTTGACACGTGACAAACATAAAAGGTAGAGATGGATTAGAGTCCGAGTTTTAGCAGACAAGACTTAACGTTGATTCAACAATACAATACACTGCACTTCATAGTAGTTACTAAAATGATCCAATGCATAGGAATCACTGGCGGATCGCCCCCCCCCCACTCGGCCGACCCCCCTCCCGGGGGGGGGGGGCAGGCGGACGAACTTTAGTATAGGATTCACACTATTTGTATACGAATTTATTACTTATGTTAAAAATATATACAAATTATTTATATTTCAACCTATTTTTAGATTATTTCGCCCCCCCCTCTAGTATGTTGACCGATTTTGTGGGGTCAGGAGGGGGCGATGGTATCGATCCCGCGCCCCCCCCCTACACTTTCGAGTGGGGGGGGGCGGTCCAATTTGTTTGTAGAAATCACAGCTTGCTAACAAAATCAATTAAATATCTATATTATTAAAACTTGTTATTGATATTTTAACCGATCTTTATGTCGTTCACTGTTTGCCGATTGGTGTGGGGGGAGGGGGGGGGTGGCGAATACCTCTACTGCCCTTCCCACCTAAACCCTTTGAGTGGGGGGGCGGTCCGTTTTTATGGAGAAATCATAGTTTGTGAACAAAATTAATTGAATTAATATATACATTTTATATTATGTCGCTTCCTTTCTGGTATATTAGCCGATTCGGTGGGGTGAGGTGGGGGTCGATTGCATGTACTGCCCTCCCCACTCTAGACCTCTGAGTGCTGGGGGGGGGCGGTCCTATTTTTTGTGGAGAATCATAGTTTGTGAACAAAATTAGTTGAATATCTATATAATATAAACTACGTATTGATATGTGACCCATTGTTTATTATGTCGTACCATACTCTAATCTCAAATTGTATCATTAGTAAATTTAAATGAAAGATGGTTGTACCAGTTGGGAGGGGCGATACATGCAATCGCATTTCCCCCATCGGAAAAATCAATTCTTTTTCTTTTTGTATTATAGTTAAGAAATTACAAAATTTAAAAAAATCTGTCACTAATATAATTTATATACACTATAAATTAAATTCTTATATCGAGTCGCCCCACCCCTATTCTTTAATGCCAAATGCAATATTTAGCAGAAATTATTAAAAAAGCTAAGATTAATCATTTTCACTCTACCGCCCCTCCCATTTCCAGACAGAGTTTATTTATATAATTTCACATGAATTTATCATAATTATTTTAAGAAAGACTTTGCATTCAAACGAAATTTTTCAGTATAAAAGTCATGATTGAGATGAGTTCTAAACTCAAATAATATTTTCATAGTCGCCTTTTCCCAACCTTTACTCAATCTGATATTTTTCTAGTTAAATAAATTTGGGACTATAACTCACAATTTATACTTCAATTTTCTTAAATACTATTTATCGAATAATTTTTTTTTCGGCGGCGATCCTCAAAGCAAAAAGCTAAATATGTGGGGTATCCTATCTTTTCAAGGAACAAATCAGTTTTATTTGCAATGTATTATGGGCCTATAAATTTATATTAGAATATTTTTCAAGGTCCTTTTTTAATAGTATGAATAATGAGCTGTAGATGTTAGGAGAATGCGTTTCTGCAGTGAAGAATGCAAGAAAACGCTTTTGGCGTAGGGGCTTCGCCCCGAACTCCTTTGATGAAAATGAGCTGTAGGTGTCAGGAGAATGCGTTTCTGCAGTGAAGAATGCAAGAAAACCTTTTTTGCGTCCGGGCTTCGCCCCGAACTCCATTGATGTATAATGAGCTGTAGATGTCAGGAGAATGCGTTTCTGCAGTGAAGAATGCAAAAAAAAAACGCTTTTGGCGTCGGGGCTTCACCCCGAACTCCATTTATGAATAATGAGCTGTAGATGTCAGGAGAATGCGTTTCTGCAGTGAAGAATGCAAGAAAACCTTTTTTGCGTCGGGGCTTCGCCCCGAACTCCATTGATGAATAATGAGCTGTACTTGTCAGGAGAATATGTTTCTACAGTGAAAAAAGCAAGAAAACACTTTTGTCGTCGGGGCCTTATAGCTCTGCCCCAGTTGTTTTGTTTTTCGCCGAAGGTTGAGAAATGATATATATATAGGCTATATTATATGTGTGTGTGTGTGTGTGTGTGTGTGCGCGCGCGCGCTGTACGCACGTTTATGCATAGGGTTAGGGTTTACTGGGCGTTAGGGTTAGGGTTTGAAAAAAATTCGCCCCCCCCCACTCCAAAGTTCTGTATCCGCTAGTGATAGGAATATAGTTACATCCGCATAATAGCGGCATGAAATATGCAAGTCCTCTGGAATACAAAATTTCACTACTAAAATAGTACGTCCGCATCAGAGCGGTATCAACTATATTCAATGTCCTAAGTCCTCAAGAAAAGGTGTGTGTGTATATATATTGCTTTACTTTTCAATCACGTCCGCATCACAGGGGTAACAATAAACTTCAACACAATGTATCCAGCTCTAGGTACAAAACATAACTATCAAAATACGTGTACTGTCTCAAGTGACTTCTCTACTCAACTCGAAGTAACTACTTCCCTCAACTGACTTCAAGTTACTACTCTTCTCGACTGACCAAAGGTTACTACTCTTCTCAACTGACCAAATGTTACTACTCTTCTCGACTGACCAAAGGTTACTACTGACTCAAAGTCAATTTAGTCGTTCTTACTTCCCCTTTCTGTCTCAGGTGATTCTCGTGCCTTTCACCTTCTTGACTCGAGGTGAACATTGAACAGGCAATATCAACTGAGACTGTGACAAACCTAAATTTCTGAATTTAAAATCTAACTCTGATTACAAGACCCATAGTTTCAGAGCAATGTCGGTTTTTGTAAAAAAAATAAATAAATAAACGAAATGGATAAACAAAGTTATCTTCTCTTTGCTCGACAAAACCTAAGCCTAGAATACATTGTTGCCTCAACTCAACGTAAATCACGAAACATTATCCTGAAGGAATTCTCTTTTCTTAGCACTAACCACTTTTTGTTTCTACATCTGTCACGTCTACCTGTCACGTCCACCTGTCACGTCTACCTGTCACGCCTATATCACTGAAGCTCAAAGATTTGAGATTTTAATTTTACCATCGCCTGCAAATAAATGCAATGGCTTCATTTGGTTCGTAAAATTATGTACCGGTATGTAGACTGCTTTTAATCGATCATTCTTAAAATAACAGTTTTAATTGACGGATAGTAATTAATGATTACTGAATGTTGAGGTTTGTTATAACTGTATGGGCAACACAGGGTTAACCGTGTATGGGATCAGAAACACATTTTACACAGGCCAGCGTGTTGCTAGCGGTCAACTGTGTCAAGAGACGACCAACAGACTTACAGGTATTTATGAACTCGCTACGTGTAAACCACCCGTGATTGGCCGTGATATGGTCATGGGATCTTGTAGATAGGATTAACGTTTCTGTGATTTTAAATATTTGCAGAGAGCCTGATTAAAGAGGCGTAGCGAAAGCCAATTACTATCCGCTAGTGATAGGAATATAGTTACATCCGCATAATAGCGGCATGAAATATGCAAGTCCTCTGGAATACAAAATTTCACTACTAAAATAGTACGTCCGCATCAGAGCGGTATCAACTATATTCAATGTCCTAAGTCCTCAAGAAAAGGTGTGTGTGTATATATATTGCTTTACTTTTCAATCACGTCCGCATCACAGGGGTAACAATAAACTTCAACACAATGTATCCAGCTCTAGGTACAAAACATAACTATCAAAATACGTGTACTGTCTCAAGTGACTTCTCTACTCAACTCGAAGTAACTACTTCCCTCAACTGACTTCAAGTTACTACTCTTCTCGACTGACCAAAGGTTACTACTCTTCTCAACTGACCAAATGTTACTACTCTTCTCGACTGACCAAAGGTTACTACTGACTCAAAGTCAATTTAGTCGTTCTTACTTCCCCTTTCTGTCTCAGGTGATTCTCGTGCCTTTCACCTTCTTGACTCGAGGTGAACATTGAACAGGCAATATCAACTGAGACTGTGACAAACCTAAATTTCTGAATTTAAAATCTAACTCTGATTACAAGACCCATAGTTTCAGAGCAATGTCGGTTTTTGTAAAAAAAATAAATAAATAAACGAAATGGATAAACAAAGTTATCTTCTCTTTGCTCGACAAAACCTAAGCCTAGAATACATTGTTGCCTCAACTCAACGTAAATCACGAAACATTATCCTGAAGGAATTCTCTTTTCTTAGCACTAACCACTTTTTGTTTCTACATCTGTCACGTCTACCTGTCACGTCCACCTGTCACGTCTACCTGTCACGCCTATATCACTGAAGCTCAAAGATTTGAGATTTTAATTTTACCATCGCCTGCAAATAAATGCAATGGCTTCATTTGGTTCGTAAAATTATGTACCGGTATGTAGACTGCTTTTAATCGATCATTCTTAAAATAACAGTTTTAATTGACGGATAGTAATTAATGATTACTGAATGTTGAGGTTTGTTATAACTGTATGGGCAACACAGGGTTAACCGTGTATGGGATCAGAAACACATTTTACACAGGCCAGCGTGTTGCTAGCGGTCAACTGTGTCAAGAGACGACCAACAGACTTACAGGTATTTATGAACTCGCTACGTGTAAACCACCCGTGATTGGCCGTGATATGGTCATGGGATCTTGTAGATAGGATTAACGTTTCTGTGATTTTAAATATTTGCAGAGAGCCTGATTAAAGAGGCGTAGCGAAAGCCAATTACCAATGTTGCAACTAGGCAATTGATTGGAATCCTCAAAGGGAAATAGTGAAATGACAGTAGACATCCCTCTTTGTCAGCTAATGGCTTTGGGAAAGTCGCGGCGCATAGCGTCCTTGCCTGTATTCATAACTTCAACAATTAATTTTCTCAAGTGCCTCTAGCGCACTGTCCTGCTATTCTGAAGTGTCTATAGCGCATTATCCTGCTATTCTGAAGTGTCTATAGCGCAAAATTCTGCTATTCTATAGCGTCTATAGCGCAAAATTCTGCAATTCTGAAGTGTCTATAGTGCAAGGTCTTGCTATTCCTAACAAAGAAGTGCAGCCTAAATATCAAATCTGCTTTCACTTTATTAATAGAGCTCAGTGACTGGTAGGAAAACAGATCAATGGTAAAATGTTTTATTCGAGCAAGAGTCGAACATCTCCCCAAGGGCAACTCCTATGGACTTTTAGGACTTTATTTTGCTTTAATTAACACAGATTGTTGGATAAATTTGTGAAGATTGAGTTCATTAATAGATCCCAGCGACTGCTAGGAAATAGAAGATCAAAGTAGGAAATATTGTAAGGAGTGGTGGGGGTACCCCCCCTCCATTGCTAGGTTAATGGAACGTGTGACCAGTTTTGCTTTAGTTGTCTTTTTGGTGTGGGGTTATAGAATCTCAAAACACTAAACTCCTTTGGTTAAGTTCATGGAATTAGGGGACTGTAGTTTTGCTTTATTTATTTTTTTATTTGGTGTGGGTTTTATAGTAGCCTACCCCGAAACCCCCTTGGGTACGTTCATAGACTGTAGTTTTGCTTCCCCAAACTAAACTCTACTTGGCTACATTGGAGATAGAGAATGGTTAAATCTCAAATCCCCACCCCAATAAAAAACAAAACAACTGCTGTCATCAGATATCCCTATTGCCGGATGCGAGATTATATTTCGTGTGTGCCTCGGGTTGACCCCCGAACCCCCTCCCTGCCTCCCTGTCTTCACCCATAATATACGGGACGTAACCGTATGTCATGCAGCATTGAAACTCTTTATGGATCAACTGAGGCGACAGCATGTCTTCACTGACTTCAAGTGGAGCCCGACCATCTGGCTGTGAATGGTCTTAGAAAGAGACAGCTGGAGACACAATTGAGACCCTAAATAAAGCAACAATAAGCATGGACGTCAAAAGAGAAGTTCATTAAACCTTCTTAGTTTATATTTAGAAATCTTGAAATCGAGCAGGTCATGATTGAGTCGTTTGGCTTTCGTCAATATTTTAAATGTATATTGTCCTGTGAAAGACAATGGGACAGTGAAAGTACATGGGTCTCAGCTCAGGAAGAAAAACGTACAATCCGAAAAATAGCCAGCTCCTCTACCACCGAAGCAAAAGCCACCTTAACCTGCGCTATTTGTGGACGGGAGTGTCTCTCCAAAACAGGGCTCCACAGCCACATGAGGAAGTGTGCTCTGAGATGAACCATAGTCGTTCTACGACTGAAGGAGGCCAATAGTAAATATTGTCCTGTCTCAAACTAGTGGATCATTTGGCAAGATTCCTTTACGAGACCGGAAACAGTTTCATTTTCTAAAAGTAAAATTTATATTAGAATTGTCAAGCCAAGATCAGTGGATAGCAAAAAAAAAAATCTTTTGAAAAACTGGATTTGATCTGGATCTATCAGTGAGTCCAACAGCAGCTTCATGTTGTGCCATAAATATTATTTATAAAGAATTGAAGAAATCAATAGTTGATTTTACCAATAACCAATCATTTTGATTACTTCTCTGCTGTCTCGTTAAATAGATCTAGTAGCCTAGAAAACTGTTGAAGTCTTCATTAATAAAGAACACGATAAGTCTTTGTTGTTGCAATTTTAAAAGGTTGATTGGATTCAGCAGTCGTTCCGACCTTACAGGAAGAGATGAAAAAAAAAAAAAAGCAAAATTTGATTGGAGAGTCGCAAAGTGTTTTTTAAGGAAACTAATGAGTTTTAGCGGTTTCCAAAAGGAAAAAAAGCCGATATTAGTTTTGTGTTATCTGTCTGTGCCTCCGACCGTCCATCAGTTTTAGATCTCAAAATCTAAAAAAGCTGACAAAACTCATATTTGAAATGTGTCAAGTTGAGATCTGCTTCATTTTGTCTTTTGAAAGCGAACCAATTTAGTATTAAAATTAATAATGCAATTTTTTGTTCTATATCAACTTTTTAAAAACACTACACACAACGATACAAGTAAGAGATACTATATTAACTCTTTCTCTCCTAACAGACGATACCAACGTTGATTCCACCAGCATGTGGTAAATAATTACGGAGAGAAAGAGTTAAGAATGAAAACAAGTTTGGAAACGTGTTGGTTTTTAAACCAATTTGTTAGCAGTACTTCTCATTCTGAACTAGAATTGAATCGGACATTTTCTCAAGTACATATTTAGAGATTCTAAACAAATGATTGATACGTTTGTTATTGCCTCGGAACAAGTGGTTATACGAAATACATCAAATTATGGAAGAATCTCTTTTTTTTTAAGAATTAAAAACTAAGTTTTAAACAAACATGTCGTTATACCTTATACAATGTGACTGAAAGTTTTAATGTACGGAATCAAAATAAGTCAACCACATACATTTCAGTTCATGCCAGATTCACATCAACTAACTCAACGTGGCAGCATTTGAACAAAAAAATTGATTTCCGGACGTGCTGTTGTTAATATCGGATCATTTACTTTGACCACTGTAAGGTTGACGGCTTTATTTTTCCTGGGAGAATATTTTACACCTATTGATTTGTGCCAGGACTTTAGAAGTAAATTTGAAATCAATTCACGAAACAACATCTAGCACTAACTTCTGTCATAACATTTCTGATTATTATTAGACTCTGCATAAGTGAAACCACTATGTAGATATCAACCTAAAATTTTCTGTATACTGATGTCGTTTTGTATTTGGTCCATGATTTTAAGCATATGCTAAGGCACATGCTTAGAGATGACAAGGACTTGAAAACACTATTTTTTACTTGTATTTATGTATTATATTTAGAATAATTTGATACACAAAAATGTGTAAAGTGTAACGTTTGGCTCAGTGCTTTAAAGAAAAACAAACAAAAATTATTTAAGAAAAAGAAAGATTATATTAAGAGTACTTTTATCAATTAGTTTGGATCAGTCATGTAATTAAATTTGTAATAGATCGACCTGAATTAGAACTCATGGCTCAAGCCTTCTCAGGCTTCTCAAGCCAACATGGTAACCGCTTCGGTAGTGGAGAGCCCATGAACTTGGAAGATTGTATTGTTCATTGTTATCTATTGTTTCTATAGTTTCTTCCTATTTTTTTCACTAAGACTCAGACGACGATGTATAAAGGGAACTAATTCAGCATATACCACCACTTTAGTCAAGTACAAATTCTTTCCCTTGTTTGAGATACCAAACAATAACTAATTAACGAATTGTTTATTTTTTTAAATTGATTCTTGTGTAGTCATGTAAAAGAAATAATTGAGCAACATTTCAGCTTGATCCGAGATTGGGTGTGGGAGAAATAACATGAACAAACTTTTGACCACACAGAGTTGATAGAAGCTTTGTAAAAAAAGCTTGGCTACATAGGGAGCTCGATTTGGAAACCAGAATTGATGTGATCCACAAAAGCAATGATCACAATAAGCACATAGAAGGCACAGGAAAGAAATTAAACGTAGAATATAATGTAATGTTGATAAAAAAAATGTCATTATAAGTAGGCCGAATCCATGGATGTAGCAAAACTAAAGATAAATACTTCCTACAATCCTTTAGAGCTCAAACTATTATAGTCATTTTATTTCCTCACCATTTCTTGCATGTTTCCATTTTCTTAGATAGTCATTTGAATTTTTTCAAAATTGTTTTTTCTTTGCAACGATCCCACAATGTCTAAATACAGTTTTTGTTTGAAATAAAGTTTTACCAATGTCTAAATACACCTTTTGCTAGTAAGGAAGTCCCTGGATGGTGTGAAGTTTCCTTTGCTATAAATAGAGACTACATGGATGTGACAAGTGTTCTTGTCCATAAAATATCTGTCGATATTTTCTGTTGTTTAAAAGTACACGGCCTTTGAACATAAACTAAGCTCTATCCATTGATCGATCCATTCATTGTTTTTTTTTGCTGCTGACACAGAAATAAAATCTATACAATCGAACGTTCGAATATTTTATCATCCCAGCCGTTTATTTTTTTTTCATTTCATTGGGGAGATCAGCGGCGAAAAGTTCGATCGCTGGTCACGTGACTTAACAACCTGTCTGCAAGGTATTTCCAGCCAATCAGATCTCGAATTCTGTTTCGTCAGTCTGAACTTTTTCCCGAAGAAGATAGTTGAAAGTGTGAATGACTGTCTAGACAAACTGAAGCAATTCTTTTGTTTCTTTGGGTTTTGGTTTTCTCAGCAAATTGCATTCGATGGAAGTGTAACATTAAAAACAAATACAATATGAGACTAATACTTTCTATGTGTCTCACAGTAACGGTAAGGAAAGTATTTCTATTTTCTTAGTTCATTAAAGAATAGAACTTCTATATTCTTACTTCAATAAAGAATAGAACTTCTATATTCTTACTTCAATAAAGAATAGAACTTCTATATTCTTACTTCAATAAAGAATAGAACTTCTATATTCTTACTTCAATAAAGAATAGAACTTCTATATTCTTACTTCAATAAAGAATAGAACTTCTATATTCTTAGTTCAATAAAGAATAGAACTTCTATATTCTTAGTTCAATAAAGAATAGAACTTCTATATTCTTAGTTCAATAAAGAATAGAACTTCTATATTCTTAGTTCAATAAAGAATAGAACTTCTATATTCTTACTTCAATAAAGAATAGAACTTCTATATTCTTACTTCAACGATGTAAATGATCATCGATAAAAAAAAATAGTGTTTACTGTGTTGTTGTTTAATTGGAACATGTTTATAGTATTCAAGAAAAATGTGACTGTCAGATGCAGTGGCGCTTCAGACTCTCATCACGATCTCGACTCCCTGCCGGGGATTTGGGCCAAAGCTTTCTCAGAGGGAACGCCAACAAACTTATACAACGAAAACAAAACCTGAGCAGCTGTTTTTTTTTTTGTTTTATAATAAAGTTAAATGAATAATTTAGATGAATTGATTGAATTGTAACCTAAAGTTAAATGAATCATTTAGATGAATGGGTTTAATTTCTACTTTTTATTATCAAAAGTAAGGCCTATTAAATAATACAGCCTTTTTTTATATAATTCTTCCTATCTATTTATCTATATCATTTATAGCTCGATAACTTGGCCAGTGAGCTTCTTATGACACAACGAACTGCTTCAATCTGAATTGTAGGCCTGCAGACTGTGCGGCCCTCTTAGTGTTCACAATCACAAACGTGCCATTAAAATGTTCTCTGTTAAATGTAATTTGTTTGAAAATAATAGAATCACGATGTAATGCCCTGGTCCTATGAACACTTCAAGCTCATTGAAGGCTTTATTGGATGGGATCAACACGATGAAAAGCCTTTTATCAAACTGACATCAACTCACTCTGTCTGTCTGGTCAAAAGTTTGTCTACGTTATTTCTACCACACCCAGTCTTGGATCAAGTTGAACCTTTCATCAGCATAGACAAGACAAGAATCAATAAAAAACATTAATCAATTAGTCAATTAAGTACTGGTATATAATTATTTTGTTTTATTGGAAATTAAGTCTTCAGTATTCACAAATACGGCTAAATATGCAGGGTTTCGTCCCCTTAAATAATAGAAAACGCTTTTTCACCCACATCCATTCTTGGATCAAGTTGGAACTTAAACACTATAATATTGTAACTATTAAAACATGAATCAATTAAAAAATTAACCAATAAATCAATTATTAATTGGTAAATAATTATTTTGCAAGATACATAATAAGGAAAATAACTTCTATACTACTGAGAGATATAGTTGTAAGTGCGGAGTTTTTCTATTAGATAAGCTTTGCTTTTTAAAATAGGATAATTATATTTTGCTTCATTATCTTTGCCTCTTTAGTGGTACTTGAAATCTACAGACACTGATAGGGAACGGGGAAAGAGCTGATCAAATGGGCAGATAGGCAGAAGAGCAGTAAAGTGAACAGACTCACAGGCGGATAAATACATCTCTTTCAAAGTGAAATGACTCACAGGCGGATAAATACATCTCTTTCAAAGTGAACAGACTCACAGGCGGATAAATACATCTCTTTCAAAGTGAACAGACTCACAGGCGGATAAATACATCTCTTTCAAAGTGAACAGACTCACAGGCGGATAAATACATCTCTTTCAAAGTGAACAGACTCACAGGCGGATAAATACATCTCTTTCAAAGTGAACAGACTCACAGGCGGATAAATACATCTCTTTCAAAGTGAACAGACTCACAGGCGGATAAATACATCTCTTTCAAAGTGAACAGACTCACAGGCGGATAAATACATCTCTTTCAAAGTGAACAGACTCACAGGCGGATAAATACATCTCTTTCAAAGTGAACAGACTCACAGGCGGATAAATACATCTCTTTCAAAGTGAACAGACTCACAGGCGGATAAATACATCTCTTTCAAAGTGAACAGACTCACAGGCGGATAAATACATCTCTTTCAAAGTGAACAGACTCACAGGCGGATAAATACATCTCTTTCAAAGTGAACAGACTCACAGGCGGATAAATACATCTCTTTCAAAGTGAAGCCTTCATCAGTGCACAATAAAACACCTATTCTGCCCCGTACCACAAACATACACACACTTTTCATTACATTCCATTTGATCAGATACACATAATAAGTCATAATATCAATTCAAATTCTAAGAAATGTCAATATTGAAATAGAAAATTTAATGTTTAAAAATTTCGTGAGGCTTGTCTATCAATTATATTTCGTCATGATATGAAAACAAAACATCATTGTATCAAAACTAGGTTCTTGGAGTAAGACATTAGATCAACGTGACATCTATCTATCTATAGTGGGAAGCGTGGTCGTGAGGCAAAGTACGCTTAAACTTGGCTACCTATGAAGCCAAGCCATCACCCGACTCGAGCAGAGTTGTGTTTACTTAGCGCCTAAAGGCAGCACGGAAAACCTTCTCCCAGATACCCCTTTACCCCACTAGTCCACCAATGAGATTGAACCATAGCGCTCTGAGAATGCTATAAGCATGAAAGTAGCACTAAATAAAAGCCATAATTTAATTTTATCTATCTATCTATCTATCTATCTATCTATCTATCTATCTATCTATCTATCTATCTATCTATCTATCTATCTTATCTATCTATCTATCTATCTATCTATCTATCTATCTATCTATCTATCCTCTCGTATATACGTTACTAGTAAAATGTAAACATTTATTTTCTCTATTGTTTCAGATTGTGTTCATTCTAACTATTGAAGGTAAGATTTTCAGGTTTTCTGTCACGAATAGAATAAAACTCTCAACAAGCTCTAGAATCTAAGACAATGATTAGACTAATATTGAAAGGATAGAAAATAGTTGAAAGACATAGATTCTAGAGATTTTGGACAATCATTTGGTTTATTTATGGGCGAACTTTTTCTGCACATAATATACGCCTCATTCTTTTTAGTATTGATCCAGTGAAAATATTTTCTTTTATTCATTCTAAATGTACACTCATTGTACACAATAAACTTTTGAAATCTAGACTTCAAGGTGAGAAGTCAAGACTTTCTTATTTGTACATAAATAGCGTAACCGCATTCTGTTTATGCTATTTTACCTTTTTTTTACTTAGAAAAGGGAGATACATCTCGTAGCATTGAGACATATAGCAGCAATAGTTCGGCTCTCTCCTTTATATACGCTTTGTTTATTTTTTTAAAAGTATTTTTTTCTATTTTGCTTGTTTTCTAGAACATGCTCTACTTTACACATAATAAACCCACTTTAGTTCGTACCCATAAGAAACAGTTTGGGACATCGCTCTGCTTACTGCTTTAAGTTTCTTCAAAAAAATAATTCTGAGGATCAATTTAAAAAATACAATTTTCGCTACACACTAGTTCACCTATTACTTTGTTTGTATGTTTGACATGTTTCGGATGTTCCTTCAGAGTTGAAGATAGTTTATCTTCCTAGTCCAAACCTCCCGCAGGACGACGGGGGATGGGAGCGGGCAGGGTTTGAACCCTCGACCGTCGATAAATCCGAACGACAGTCCAGCGCGCAAACCGCATGACCAGGCAGCCATCCTTAAGCCATATTTAATTCTATACTGCTTATTAGAATTATTTTTTATTATTTTTACAAAGCTTATAGCAACTCACTCTGTCTGTCTGGTCAAACGTTTGTACACGTTATTTCTCCCACACCAAAAACCTGACAAAACAAGAACAATACAAAAAATTAGTTCATTAACTTTTGGTAATTAATAATTACTTTGTTTGGTATCTCGAACAAGGGAGAGAAATTGTACTTGACTGAAGTGGTGGTATAAGTTGAATTAGTCCCATTTATACTTTGCATAGAGTAAACTCTCTCCTTTCTATTTTGTTTTAGAAAACTCTCAACATTTTGAAATAAACATTTCATATACGAACAAAAAACAAAGACCTGAATATTTTTAAAGAAAAAAAATCACTTTATTTAAAAAAATAAATTTTAAATCAATAAATAGAACTAAAAAAAAAAAGTGATAGTCCTACCTCGAGAACATGATCTATTGACAATGAATGAACTATAAAAAGTGATAGTCCTACCTCGAGAACATGATAAATTGACAATGAATGATGCTCCTCCCTCCGGCCCTACAGATTGCGGGGCCCTATGCGAAACGGATTGCGCGGGGTCCATTCTGGGTTGAGATAAGGATAATAAGTGAAAATTAGGATTTTGTATTAGAAAATAAATTCGTCTTTGCATTTTATTCATACTTTAATAAGTACAAAATCACAGTTGAATTAACTTTACGAGTCATCTACAGTAGATAGTAGTTTTCCAACAAAAAGCCGATTTGCATCAGTTTTCAGAAGATTTTAATAATTTCAGATTTTCGTGACTTTTTCGTATATTTTACAATTTCAGGGGAATTCCATGAACCCTTTTAAGTTAAAATGGTTTAATTTAATAATTTACACCTAGAATTCGCGCGGGGCCTATGAAAGTGCGGGCCCACTGCGGCCGCATAGGTTGCTGTGGTCTAAGACCGGCCCTGATCCCATACATTTCAGGAAGAGAACCATAGTACTAATTCATTTCATTTACATAGATGTCTACATATTTATCGCCGAACCAGCGCCAAAACGGCGGCGTCAAAACCACGGCACCAAAACGGCGATGCAAAAAAGTTCTGCTTCGTTCTTTGGAACATCTTCAAAACCTGTTCAAAAAGTTCATGGTGCAGAATAACAAGCTTTGGTGTCTTCTCTTAGATCTTCACTTAGATCTTATTTAGATCTTCTCTTAGATCTTCACTTAGATCTTATTTAGATCTTCTCTTAAATCTTTTTTAGATCTTCTCTTAGATCTTCACTTAGATCTTATTTAGATCTTCTCTTAGATCTTCTCTTAAATCTTCTCTTAAATCTTCTCTTAGATCTTATCTTATATCTTATCACTGTACAGTTGCTGAATCAGTTTTTATAGGATGCTATCAAGAAACAGTTCGAAATCGACTGTTCTCCATCAGTCCAGGCAACTATGAACCAGGACTTATGAAGACAACGTACTGCCAAGAAAGGTGCGGGACGTTTGACTACCCGTATGCTGCACTGGCCGAGGGTAAGTGCGTCACTAAACATGCAATATTAATAATAATAATAATAATAATCTTTATTGTCCATATGGAAATTTGTATTATAATTTGTGCATTACACCAAACAAAAAACATTATAACTATAAGAAACCAAAGTGTACATTCACACCAGTCTCACTCATAATTTACATGTGACAAGGTTTATATCAGATTGTTCTTATTTAATGATTTGATTGCCAGGGGAACAAAAGAGTGTTTGTGTCTGTTTGTCTTTGCCATCGGTGTCTTATATCTTTTTTGTGGTGGTAAAATCACAAAAATCACAAAATCCTGACACAAAGGGTGATTCTTTATTTCGAGGATCTTGTTAGCTTTTTCATAGATGTTTGTCTCAAACAACTGCCCAAATGTGATTTGTTTTTTTTTTGCCAATGATTTTACCAGCAGCATTTAGGATTCTATAAAGTTTATTTTTATTTTTAATGCTCAGATTGCTATACCAGGTAGTGATATTGAAACTTAAAATATTGCAGATGTGAGCGTGATAAAACATAGCCAAGGCCTTTTCACTAACATTAAACGAGGACAGTTTTCTTAGTAATCGTCATCTTCTCTAGCCTCAGCCAACACAAAACTCGCCTCAGCCAACACAAAACTCGCCTCAGCCAACACAAAACTCGCCTCAGCCAACACAAAACTCGCCTTAGACACCACACAACTCGCCTCAGTCAACACAAAACTCGCCTCAGTCAACACAAAACTCGCCTCAGCCAACACAAAATTCGCCTCAGCCAACACAAAACTCGCCTCAGACACCACAAAACTCGCCTCAGCCAACACAAACTTGCCTCAGCCAACACAAAACTCGCCTCAGCCAACACAAAACTCGCCTCAGCCAACACAAAACTAGCCTCAGCCAACACAAAACTCGCCTCAGCCAACACAAAACTCGCCTCAGCCAACACAAAACTCGCCTTAGACACCACACAACTCGCCTCAGTCAACACAAAACTCGCCTTAGACACCACAAAACTCGCCTCAGCCAACACAAAACTCGCCTCAGCCAACACAAAACTCGCCTCAGTCAACACAAAACTTGCCTCAGCCAACACAAAACTCGCCTCAGCCAACACAAAACTCGCCTCAGCCAACACAAAACTCGCCTCAGCCAACAAAAAACTCGCCTCAGACACCACAAAACTCGCCTCAGACACCACAAAACTCGCCTCAGACACCACAAAACTCGCCTCAGCCAACACAAAACTCGCCTCAGCCAACACAAAACTCGCCTCAGACAACACAATACTTGCCTCAGACACCACAAAACTCGCCTCAGACACCACAAAACTCGCCTCAGCCAACACAATACTTGCCTCAGACACCACAAAACTCGCCTCAGACACCACAAAACTCGCCTCAGACACCACAAAACTCGCCTCAGCCAACACAAAACTCGCCTCAGACAACACAAAACTTGCCTCAGACACCACAAAACTCGCCTCAGACACCAAAAAACTCGCCTCAGACACCACAAAACTCGCCTCAGCCAACACAAAACTCGCCTCAGACAACACAAAACTCGCCTTAGCCACCACAAAACTCGCCTCAGACAACACAAAACGAAACCCACTAGAACAGCAGTTCTCAACCTTTTCTGTTCCCAAACCCTTTTTACCATTGCCCACTATGCGGCGACTCCCAACAATAAAATCATGTGTGTTTTGCTAATGTTATAAAATCGTAAACATAATTTGAATACATGTTATTACTAGCCAAAGCTGTATGTAATTCTTAAAACCTATATTTCTGCACATTGCTCAATTACAACTAACTGAAATGTTATCTGTATGACTGCATTGATTTTCTATTCTCTTGCGTATCGAACATATTCATCTTGCGTATTGAACATATTCATCTTGCGTATTGAACATATTCATCTTGCGTATTGAACATATTCATCTTGCGTATTGAACATATTCATCTTGCGTATTGAACACATTCATCTTGCGTATTGAACATATTCATCTTGCGTATTGAACATATTCATCTTGCGTATTGAACATATTCATCTTGCGTATTGAACATATTCATCTTGCGTATTGAACATATTCATCTTGCGTATTGAACATATTCATCTTGCGTATTGAACATATTCATCTTGCGTATTGAACATATTCATCTTGCGTATTGAACATATTCATCTTGCGTATTGAACATATTCATCTTGCGTATTGAACATATTCATCTTGCGTATTGAACATATTCATCTTGCGTATTGAACATATTCATCTTGCGTATTGAACATATTCATCTTGCGTATTGAACATATTCATCTTGCGTATTGAACATATTCATCTTGCGTATTGAACATATTCATCTTGCGTATTGAACATATTCATCTTGCGTATTGAACATATTCATCTTGCGTACTTATGTGACAATGTGAAAAGTACGACGGAGCACGGAGAACTGATTGACTAACTGTATCTTACATTGGTACATAATTGTTGTGACAGTTTATAAAAAAAAGCCAACGTCATTGCGAAAGTTGAGCTTGTTTCTGTTTTAACAGATCAGGAATTATAGGGCTGCCTTTGCAAGATCAGGATGGCTGCCTGGTCGTGAGGTTTGCACGCTGTACAGTCGTTTTGAATTTATCGATATTCCCGGGTTCAAAGCCTGCCCCCTCCAATCACCCGTCATCCTGCGGGAGGTTTGGACAAGGAAGTAAACTATCTTCAACTCTGAAGGAACATTCGAAACATGTAAAACACACAAACATCACAGCGTTATCTTTTTCATTAAATCTACTGCATTAACAAGTTGGAGAATCCTATTTCACAAAGATATGTAGTTGAAAATTAACCTCTTTTAAGATGACAAAGATTTGAACAAGGGGTTAGTATCTGTAGTTCACTTTCATCGCCGGAGAGCGTTCCAACTGTGCTTTCGATTTCTCATTTTAAAAAAAAGTAACTAGCTATGAAAAATTGTGTACAATCTCATTTTTTTTTAGACAAAAATCTATTTTTTCGTATGGCGACCCCTGGGAAATCGTCATTCGACCCCCAGGCCCTAAAGGAGGGGTCGAACCTCAGGTTGAGAACCCCTGCACTAGAAAGGTTCCTTCTATTCTGTACACAATATAACTTTTGTGGGTCCAGAAAAAAAAATTATAAGAAAACGTACAGACAATTTTCACCAGTTCAATACTAGCTGAAATGAGATTGTATACAAATCACAAAACAATTATTTATGCTTCGGACATGGTCCCTTGTTTAAACATTTTTTTAAAAATATAAACATTTTCTAAATTTTAGTAGTAATAGTTTGAATGTATATCTACACTCACTATGCTGTCTCTTAAATCTAATGGGCTTTGTTGCTCTTATGCGTTTCGTTTCTTTTGGTTTAAAGCTAGATTTATAAATTTGGCCGGAAGTACCTTTTACTTATATATCTTTTGCATTTTTCAGTTCTCTTTTTAAATTAAACTGACATTATTATGCTATAATTTTAAGTGTGCCTGATAGAGAAAAAATTCTGCACAAAAATACGGGTAGCTGGGATAAAGCCCGATAGAGGTTATAGAAAGTAAAGACCCGAAACAAGCGCGTGAAACTACACATTTACAAGATCTGTGTATTTTTTTAAGGACTAGCGTACTTCAAGTACCCGGCATTTTCCGATACACTATTTCATATACAAAAATAATTATAGAAATAAAAAATATTTTGTGATTTTAAAACTTTAATGATTTTTAAAAGGTGTTTTTAAAAAGGTATTACTGTAATAAATTGTGAATATTCATTTGTTATGAATCTCACAATCTATTTTGTGTCTGTTATAATTTCTTAATGTTTTCTTTAGTTAAGCGGTCGTGTTTTCTCCTGATGTTTATACCTGAGATCTCTTATCAGCCAAATAAAAAAAAATCGCATGTGAATATATGAATGAACTTGTTTTAGATGAAGTCTATTAATTATAGTTGCTTTGAAAAATGGATCTCACACATGCCATGGACCTTGTCATAATAGTCATAGATCTATGCAATCAAGTTATAATCTGTAATCTATATAATCATAAATATTCAAGTTGAATTCGAATCGTAACTACAGAATCAGTATAGATCTACTTCTAGAATATATATCTAGGTTATAAATATAATAGAAATAGAATCTAAGATAATCAGAATTTACTCTAGGCAGTCTAGATCTAGTATCTTAGACTTAGTCTTGATTTTAGACTAGATTTAAGTCTAGTATACTATATAAACCTATATATACGCAGCCTACCTAAATAAAAAGTAAATATATATTGTAGTATATATAGGTCTGTGGTTTTATATTATTTAACTTTCGTAACTTCTTCTATAGAGAAATGCCTTTTGTAATTTCTTTTACTGAAAATGTGGGCTATTCGCATCTGACACATACATAATTTTTAAGTGCAACAACAAAGCCCATTTGTAAATTACGTATTCTTTCTATTGCTTGTTAGCCCAAGAAAGGTGTCAATTCTGTATTTTAACTTGGAAATACATTTGATAACTAACGTAATCCTAGTTGTAAAGAAATGAAAAGCTCAATGATGGTCAAATTAAATGTTATACCCGTCTTCTTCCTTGTAAGCGCAACACGGTTGGAAATAATTTTTCACCCTAAAACTCCCATTCTCTCTCTCTCTCTCTCTCTCTCTCTCTCTCTCTCTCTCTCATTCTACCCATCGTTGTTGTGGTGCTTTGTTTGAAGTTAATTAATTTTGTGTGTGTGTTTTGTTTTCAGGAAAATTCTGTTTTTGCTCTCAAAGTATTCCAGGTAGTTCTAGTACTCCCTCATCCTGTAACATGACTTGCTCTGGACTGGCATCTCAAACTTGTGGGAGTATTAACTACGTGTCTGTGTATTCAACTATCAAACCCATAGCTGGATTACAGGTTGTTACATAAACTCTCATAATAATTACTTTGATGAAAGACAGAGAAAAAGAGAGAGAAAAAGAGAGAGAGAGAGAGCAAAACTAAAAGAAAGAAAGAAAGAGTTTTGTGACAAAATAAGAGCTAGCAAAAGAAAGTGTGGAAAGGACAGGACTAAAGAATAGGGAGTGTTTAGAAAAACACGAGAGAGAGAGAGAGAGAGAGTGAGAAAAACAGACATTCTAGAAGTGAAGTTTCATTTTATCTTAGGTTTCGACTGATATTGTGGGCCTACAAGAAGTGCCAAAAATTGTCACACTCTCGGTATCCTTTGCTAAAGGTAAGTTAATTTTACACTCAACTAGTTGGCTTTAAAGTACTTACTATTTACTTCGATAGAAATAGACTACGGTGTTATACCACTAGATTCACATTTGGCGTTAGTGACATGATTTATTGAAGGCTTTTCCCCAGAATTCTTGTAAATGTTAAGAAATATTTGCCTTCAATCATATTTTCAATAAGTACATTTATTCAGAAAATATATAAGTAGATAAAATTTCTTACAAACTCAATATCTAGAATGAGTTTTCTTACGCTATAAGGAATTTGAAAATTCAATAGTTCATGCAGGACTTGAAATGTTGGCTTATTTTCCATTATCAGAGACGTTTAGTATGTTATGAAGATATTAATATAACTTTTCTTAGTACATAATCAATTGTAACAATCTCATTTAATGGCAAAGTAATCGTTTAGATTTTATTTCCATTTAACATTTTATTATATTCAAAGCTTGTAATGTCAGTGCCGTTTTTATCGTGTATTCCAAACAAAGATTCAAATATCAATACTGATTGTGTATTCTAGACTATATAGATTACATAGCCTCCAATGCCACTACTGATTGTGTATTCTAGACTATATAGATTACATAGCTTCAAATGCCACTACTGATAGTGTATTCTAGACTATATAGATTACATAGCTTCCAATGCCACTACTGATTGTGTATTCTAGACTATATAGATTACATAGCCTCCAATGCCACTACTGATTGTGTATTCTATGTCCAGCCAGCAGTTTAGTCTACAGAGCTGACTATGACGACCAGTCTGGATTCACGGGCTATAACGAGACAGGGTTCAAGTCCCGCGCCGTATATTTACCTGGTACCTATAGTGTACGGCTGTCAGCCACGGATGATACTCAAACTATACCGGTATGGACTGACTGTATATACATGTCATGATAATACACATATTGCGATATGTCTAACCTGGGTCTGTTAAGTTAGTGTTGATCGGAAGATTGCTTGAGTATTTCTGTACTCACAGTATTACTCTTGTTGAGTTCTTATTAACAGAAGTATAGATAAAAGATATTTGCAAGATTGAAGTAACACTGAATAGACAGCCGTAGATTAATACAAATATTCGACACAGAACGAGAACAGTCTAGTCTAAGTCACTATAACAAAAACGTTACTCATATGAAAGCTTAGCCTCAACTTTCTATTTATCTATATCTAATCTACAGTCTCGCTTTGGATTAATGTCGTCATAGTTGTGCGTTCACTAGCTGTAGCCTTAAGTGCGTCTCTACAATATATCTCCGTAAATTGTGTGTACACTTAATAATAAAAAAAAGCCATCAACAAAGGGAAACATTTGTTTTCACATCGCGCTTGATAAAGATTAATGACAGAGTGTCAATGAGTCAGCTCTATACAAATAGTAGAAATTTAGACCTGCAGTGGAAGGATTTATTTTAAAAAAATGTTTTTTGGGAGTACAAATATAAATGTAATTAAAATACTTAATAAGTAACGAATGTGTAAAGTGTGTGCATCCTTCCTGAATTAAACTAGATTTTATTGGTCGAGCTTAACAAGTTGTTCAATTGTTGAACTGTTACTAGCTAAATAGACATTGAAATGCAAGGTTTTAATAATACTTTCTTATTTTAGACATTCATTTCAGGATGGTAAACTAGTTTGAATAAAAATAACTTTCAGTATAAGAAATAAAGTGTCTATTTTAATATAGTCGTAAAGAATTTGAAACAAAAACTACACTGTGTAAAATGAAAAACTGCTGCGCATTTCAAAATGTCATGAATATTCATCTTTTTGTGACCAATCATGAGAGACATTTTATAATTATCTATCATAAACTCATTGGACTCATTCTTCTTAGGATCAAGGTATACAAACACACACAAAACACAAACACACACAAAAACACAAACACAAAATCTGCTCCTGAACTTTTTCTGCCGAAAAATCGCCGATTGCCCCGCGGCATTTTGCAAACTGCCTGGTCAAACCCGTAATAGCTGAGTATTTGTCACTTTGCTCGGTAAATCTGAAGCGATATTGGCGGCTGTCCGATTGGACCGACCAGTTCCCGATTTTTTTTTTTTTATTTTTTTTTTGCTGTAACACATCAATAGCTTACAATTCAGCGGTTCTATAACTGTGAGGGAAGCGACATCTTGGCAAAATAATTGTGGGAGGCGGGGGGGGGGGCTTGTTTTTCTTTCAAGATGAGATTTTCTTTTATTTGTATTGTAAATATCAACCCATGTTTGAATATTAACCAAGTAAAATGATGTTAAAATAAAATATAATTAGAATATTTTAAATATTTAAGTAAGAGACGGTGTTTCCTATTCTAATAAAGACCAACATTTACCGAGAGAAATGTCTGCTCGACTCAAAACTCATTGAAGAAAACAGTTCAAACGTCTACGTTAACAGGACTCTTTGTACATTTCTTGTGTCAGTACAAATGGTGGAAGTTCTCCTGTTGGGCCACTTCATGGTGGAAGTTCTCCTGTTGGGCAACTTCATGGTGGAAGTTCTCCTGTTGGGCAACTTCATGGTGGAAGTTCTCCTGTTGGGCAACTTCATGGTGGAAGTTCTCCTGTTGGGCCACTTCATGGTGGAAGTTCTCCTGTTGGGCAACTTTATGGTGGAAGTTCTCCTGTTGGGCAACTTTATGGTGGAAGTTCTCCTGTTGGGCAACTTTATGGTGGAAGTTCTCCTGTTGGGCCACTTCATGGTGGAAGTTCTCCTGTTGGGCAACTTTATGGTGGAAGTTCTCCTGTTGGGCAACTTTATGGTGGAAGTTCTCCTGTTGGGCAACTTTATGGTGGAAGTTCTCCTGTTGGGCAACTTCATGGTGGAAGTTCTCCTGTTGGGCAACTTTATGGTGGAAGTTCTCCTGTTGGGCAACTTTATGGTGGAAGTTCTCCTGTTGGGCAACTTTATGGTGGAAGTTCTCCTGTTGGGCCACTTCATGGTGGAAGTTCTCCTGTTGGGCAACTTCATGGTGAAAGTTCTCCTGTTGGGCAACTTTATGGTGGAAGTTCTCCTGTTGGGCAACTTTATGGTGGAAGTTCTCCTGTTGGGCAACTTTATGGTGGAAGTTCTCCTGTTGGGCCACTTCATGGTGGAAGTTCTCCTGTTGGGCAACTTCATGGTGGAAGTTCTCCTGTTGGGCCACTTCATGGTGGAAGTTCTCCTGTTGGGCAACTTCATGGTCACGACTTTTATGTAACAACTAAAAAGAAAAGGTCCGACACAAGCTGTACACAAAGATAAATTGACTGCGATCAAGCTAATTAGTATTACAGACATACTTTGAATGTTTTTCGCAGAATACAATTGGCCAGAGCTGCCTTCTTATTTATTACATTTAATTAGAGCTGTGACTCGACTTCTGTTTTTCCAGAGTGAATAGTGCGCTGACTTCTAGAAGACATTTCAATGTCGGCCCGCCCCATCACTTTTTTCCTTAAACATTTTTAATATGCGCTCTTCTTACTAGAAGAAAAGGACATTGTAGACACTAGAATCTCTAAAGCTCAGATCGCAGAAAAATGCGTGTCGCTCCCCCAAACCCCACCTTGCTATACATGCAGAGAAAATCTGCTGCTATCTAGTAAAAAACTTTTTCTAGTATGCAATAAACTTTAAATACCAACTTTTTGTTTTCTACAACCAGACACATGTGAATTATTTACATTTACGCTTCCTTTTCATTACAATTCCGTGGGCGTCTACAGCGCTCTTCCCAGTTCTCAGCTGGCTATGGTGGGGGGGGGGGGGGGGGGGCGCGGACGAAATGGCTTTCTTGGGGGGGGGGGGTAAGGTGTCACCGATAAAAGTTTGAGAAACACTGTTCTATATCTTTCTGTCTTTAGTTTCTATTCTTCTGTATTGACATTTCCTCACAAGCTCCCACCCCGTAAGTTACAAATCCATTACGTTATTTCTTTAACAAAAAGAAAAAAAAAGTCAGCATAACATTCATTATCTCCTATATTCAATTAGCTTAGTTATTTAATTGTGCTTTTTATGAAACAAATGGTCAAACAAATGGTCAAACAAATGGTCAAACAAATGGTCAAACAAATGGTCAAACAAATGGTCAAACAAATGGTCAAACAAATGGTCAAACAAATGGTCAAACAAATGGTCAAACAAATGGTCAAACAAATTGACTCTGTTAACACTTTACTCCTGTCTTACGACAACACTTTAAGTTCTTTTTTTTCTTTGTATACTTTAATATTTAGTAAGTATTTGTTCCCTGACACTAGTCAATAGATCTCAAATTGATTCTGGTCTCATTGAGATTACACTATATAAACTGTTCTTGTCTACAGGAGAGCTACGCTGTGACTGGGTTCACCTTGCATCAAGCAGTCAGTGGCGTAGAAATCAATTGTGACCAATATTTTGCTACCCATGAAATCGGCAGGTGTGAAGTCGTTATTTGGAGAGGCACAGATCTGGAATTAGAAGTCAATGTTACAGACAGAAGCTCCTTTGATCTTTACCTGGAACACGTGGCAGGTGATATTGCCCTGGTCTACCACAATACGCCACGCTTATATATATATATATATATATATATATATATATATATATATATATATATATATATTATATATATATATATATATATATATAATTATATATAGATTAAATAAAATTAATTTATGGCTTTTATATAGCTCTACTTTCATGCTTATAGCTCAGAGCGCTATGGTCCAATCTCATTTGTGGACAAGTGGGGGGAGAGGGTATCTGGGAGTAGGTAGGAATAGGTTTTCCGTGCTGCCTTTTAGGCGCTCAGTAAACACAACTCTTCTCGAGTCGGGTGTCTAACCTCGAGCCCCCTTCATAGGGGGCCAAGCCAAGCCAAGTTCAAGCGTACGTAGCCTCTCGACCACGCTAAGTTACAAGCTTCACACTAAGTTACAAGTAGAAAGAAGAGTTCTCTGAAGCGTGCTTAAAGCGGCTGCCTCATTAGCAACTCGTTTCTGTTTCGAGATAAAGTCTCAGTTCAAGATACTTAGTACTTGGGCTTATTTCTACGTTCACCAAAACTAGAAGCGACTAGTGTCCCTAAGACATTGATGAGCTCCACGATAACGTGGTCAACTTAAAGGTTGTCTCCCTTTCAAACCAGCAAAGTGACTTGATGTTTGATCTCAAAGTCTTGGAGAGGAAACATTTTCTCTGATAGGTTTTGTCTATTTTTGTTTTATATAATCCTACTCTCTTAGAAATGTTCAAGCCATTTATTTTGATCCCGAACTGTTCTAGACTTTGCACAGCTCCCCAACTAAATGACAGTAGTGGTCTCTCTATCATACAGATCCAATAGTATCTTTTGTGGGCCAGTGGCCGTCCTCTACATTTCTGACTGCTGCTTCTGGATATTTCCTGATGAAGTCAGCCATGTTTACATCTTATGGCAAAGTGTACGGCTGGAGAATAAAAGCACAAACTGAGGGAAGTGTAACTGTCTTGGTAAGTAGTCCAGCTACTAGATCTAGTTAACTCCTCTATCATGTCTCTATCATGTCTATATCATGTCTCTATCATGTCTCTATCATGTCTCTATCATGTCTCTATCATGTCTCTATCATGTCTATATCATGTCTCTATCATGTCTCTATCATGTCTCTATCATGTCTATATCATGTCACTATCATGTCTCTATCATGTCTCTATCATGTCTCTATCATGTCTCTATCATGTCTCTATCATGTCTCTATTATGTCTCTATCATGTCTCTATTATGTCTCTATCATGTCTCTATCATGTCTCTATCATGTCTCTATCATGTCTCTATCATGTCTCTATTATGTCTCTATCATGTCTCTATCATGTCTCTATTATGTCTCTATCATGTCTATATCATGTCTATATCATGTCTCTATCATGTCTATATCATGTCTCTATCAATCATGTCTATATAATGTATTTATCATGTCTATATCATGTATCTATCATGTCTCTATCATGTCTATATAATGTATTTATCATGTCTATATCATGTCTATATCATGTCTCTATCATGTCTCTATCATGTCTCTATCATGTCTATATCATGTCTATATCATGTCTCTATCAATCATGTCTCTATCAATCATGTCTCTATCAATCATGTCTCTATCATGTCTATATCATGTCTCTATCATGTCTATATAATGTATCTATCATGTCTCTATCATGTCTATATAATGTATTTATCATGTCTATATCATGTCTCTATCATGTCTCTATCATGTCTATATCATATCTCTATCATGTCTTTATCATGTCTCTATCATGTCTCTATCGTGTCTATATCATGTCTATATCATGTCTCTATCATGTCTATATCATGTCTATATCATGTCTATATCATGTCTCTATCATGTCTCTATTATGTCTCTATCATGTCTATATCATGTCTATATCATGTCTCTATCATGTCTATATCATGTCTCTATCATGTCTCTATCATGTCTCTATCATGTCTATATAATGTATCTATCATGTCTCTATCATGTCTATATAATGTATTTATCATGTCTATATCATGTCTATATCATGTCTATATCATGTCTCTATCATGTCTCTATCATGTCTCTATCATGTCTATATCATGTCTCTATCAATCATATCTATATCATGTCTCTATCATGTCTATATCATGTCTCTATTATGTCTATATAATGTATCTATCATGTCTCTATCATGTCTATATAATGTATTTATCATGTCTATATCATGTCTATATCATGTCTATATAATGTATCTATCATGTCTCTATCATGTCTATATAATGTATTTATCATGTCTATATCATGTCTATATCATGTCTATAGTCTTAACTCTTACTGGTGTCCTTGTTTTGGTCTTTTGGTGGTTGTTTTCGGCCTGCCATTAGAAAGGACTGAGTACGTTTACTTGTTCACCTACTCTCTAGATACTCGCCCCTGGATGTGGCGCTCAACGTTACTGTTTCGAGTCCAATCAATGCAAGGCTTCATGTCTGACTAGCAACTTGTCATTGAGTACACAATGTTCCAGCACTGATTCTTTTTGTTCCCAAGACAACTCTTGCTCTTCAACGTGTCCTGCGGCAACACCCAGATTTGGCGCTGGACTTTCAGGTAGGAGTTTTTTTTTTTAAGATAAATGATTGTGTTTAATACAACTATTGGCCTTTTGAACTTATATTAATTCGTCCATCTCTGTCTCTATGTGTGTCCATAAAGTCAACAGTTACATAGTCAAGTGGTCAGCTATTATAGCCATCTCAACAACGTCTGAGTGGTATAACATGACGACAACATTCCCAGATGTCCAGCCAGGCTACATTATAGGTTTGTACCACCACAGTACAGGGAGAGTTGCTGAAGTGCCTGCAACTGTTCCAGACTTCGTGGCCACCAGTACTATAACAACCAATGGAACCAGTCTTAGTACTGGCAGTGACTGTAACTATACACACGCCATTCAGGCAATGTATTCAGTAGGATCAAAGGTAATAGTAACTAACATTGCATTCTGATACAAATGTTCAAATTTTACCATCTTCACATTAGGACATTATTGTGATAAAATGTAACAGTAATAAACAAGAGCTCAAAGTTAAACTCTGTCTATATGAAGGTGTGTGTAGTTGTCACAACATTCTATTGACTTTAACGGAGAAGTGTTGTAACACAAGCCTAGGCCTACATACGTTTATATTTTAAATATTATGAGAAAAGTGATTCATATTCCATAATAATATTTCTATTTAAAATGCTTATAAAAATTGAGTGTTCAGCACATTTGGCATCAAGTTGGTAGGACTAGATTGATTTTTCTGTGCTTCTTGTTAGTAAATCTGTGACCTCATTCAGAAATGGTTATAAATACATTATAATGTTTATTCTCCCTCCTATGTATTTACAAAGCTTCTCTCAGCTCACTCTGTCTGGTCAAATGTTTATTCTCCCTCCTATGTACTTACAAAGCTTCTCTCAGCTCACTCTGTCTGGTCAAATGTTTATTCTTCCTCCTATGTATTTACAAAGCTTCACTCAACTCACTCTGTCTGGTCAAATGTTTATTCTCCCTCCTATGTACTTACAAAGCTTCTCTCAACTCACTCTGTCTGGTCAAATGTTTATTCTCCCTCCTATGTACTTACAAAGCTTCTCTCAGCTCACTCTGTCTGGTTAAATGTTTATTCTCCCTCCTATGTACTTACAAAGCTTCTCTCAGCTCACTCTGTGTGGTCAAATGTTTATTCTCCCTCCTATGTATTTACAAAGCTTCTCTCAGCTCACTCTGTCTGGTCAAATGTTTATTCTCCCTCCTATGTACTTACAAAGCTTCTCTCAGCTCACTCTGTCTGGTCAAATGTTTATTCTCCCTCCTATGTATTTACAAAGCTTCTCTCAGCTCACTCTGTCTGGTCAAATGTTTATTCTCCCTCCTATGTATTTACAAAGCTTCTCTCAACTCACTCTGTCTGGTCAAATGTTTATTCTCCCTCCTATGTACTTACAAAGCTTCTCTCAGCTCACTCTGTCTGGTCAAATGTTTATTCTCCCTCCTATGTATTTACAAAGCTTCTCTCAGCTCACTCTGTCTGGTCAAATGTTTATTCTCCCTCCTATGTATTTACAAAGCTTCTCTCAACTCACTCTGTCTGGTCAAAGGTTTATTCTCCCTCCTATGTATTTACAAAGCTTCTCTCAACTCACTCTGTCTGGTCAAATGTTTTTTCTCCCTCCTATGTATTTACAAAGCTTCTCTCAGCTCACTCTGTCTGGTCAAATGTTTATTCTCCCTCCTATGTATTTACAAAGCTTCTCTCAACTCACTCTGTCTGGTCAAAGGTTTATTCTCCCTCCTATGTACTTACAAAGCTTCTCTCAACTCACTCTGTCTGGTCAAATGTTTATTCTCCCTCCTATGTATTTACAAAGCTTCTCTCAGCTCACTCTGTCTGGTCAAATGTTTATTCTCCCTCCTATGTATTTACAAAGCTTCTCTCAACTCACTCTGTCTGGTCAAATGTTTATTCTCCCTCCTATGTACTTACAAAGCTTCTCTCAACTCACTCTGTCTGGTCAAATGTTTATTCTCCCTCCTATGTACTTACAAAGCTTCTCTCAGCTCACTCTGTCTGGTCAAATGTTTATTCTCCCTCCTATGTATTTACAAAGCTTCTCTCAACTCACTCTGTCTGGTCAAATGTTTATTCTCCCTCCTATGTATTTACAAAGCTTCTCTCAGCTCACTCTGTCTGGTCTAAGGTTTATTCTCCCTCCTATGTATTTACAAAGCTTCTCTCAACTCACTCTGTCTGGTCAAATGTTTATACCTTGTTTCTTCCCTACCCTTCCCCTGATCAAGTTTAAATTAGTCTTGCACAATTAAGCCTATTTATTGGCATAGACAAGATATGAATAAAAAAAACAACAACAACCAATTAGTGAATTAATTACTGGTAAGTATTTCGTTTGATACCAAGAAGGGAAATTAATCATTCAGTATTCACAGATACAGCTAATTATAAAGGGTTTTGTACCGTTACATAATTGAAAACATTATTAGTCTCACACCCATTCTCGGATCAAGTGCATAAAGCTTCAAAAAGTATTTATTGTACCGTTGTACCTAACTAAACATGAATCAATAAAAAATTCTCCAATTACCTAATTAATTATTGGTAAATAGCTTCTACATTCTTGAGAGATATAGTTGTAAGTACGGATATCTTTCCCTTCGGTAAGCTTTATAAAAGAATTGTGTCTATATTTGACTTGCTTCTTCTAACGTTACCAATCAAATAATCTTTTAGACGGAAGTAACGTTTCAATTTCTGGACTCCCCTGGGGTATTCCCACTGAACGCAACAGCCAAGAACAAGATGCTGGGTCACGCTGTGAATGCTACCACATACATCAACTTGCTAGAGGGCGTGGATGTAGCTCTTATAGTTGGACCTCTGCACATAGCAACACGTGTAGCCAGTAACTTTACTGTAGCTCCCCACACAGGTAAGTACAAAAGTTATGTACTTGGCTAGCTACATGGAAAACATTCACTGAATGAAAGTTAATTATTCATGATCATCATCACCAAACTCCAGGACATGAAAAGCTAAAATCCGCAAAAAGCAATCCACAAAAAAAAAACTTGCACATGTGTGCAATGCACTTTGACCTACTGTTGAGACACGGTGAGGTCACCTCATCTGTTCTCTGTGTTGGAGACACGGTCAGGTCACCTCATGTGTTCTCTGTATTGAGACACGGTCAGGTCACCTCATGTGTTCCATGTGGTGAGACACGGTCAGGTCACCTCATGTGTTCCCTGTGGTGAGACACGGTCAGGTCACCTCATTTGTTCCCTGTAGTGAGACACGGTCAGGTCACCTCATGTGTTCCCTGTGGTGAGACACGGTCAGGTCACCTCATTTGTTCCCTGTACTGAGACACGGTCAGGTCACCTTATGTGTTCCCTGTAGTGAGGACACGGTCAGGTCACCTCATTTGTTCCCTGTAGTGAGACACGGTCGGGTCACCTCATGTGTTCCCTGTGGTGAGACACGGTCGGGTCACCTCATTTGTTCCCTGTGGTGAGACACGGTCAGGTCACCTCATGTGTTCCCTGTGTTGAGACATGGTCAGGTCACCTCATTTGTTCCCTGTAGTGAGACACGGTCAGGTCACCTCATGTGTTCCCTGTAGTGAGGACACGGTCAGGTCACCTCATTTGTTCCCTGTAGTGAGACACGGCCGGGTCACCTCATGTGTTCCCTGTGGTGAGACACGGTCTGGTCACCTCATTTGTTCCCTGTGGTGAGACACGGTCGGGTCACCTCATGTGTTCCCTGTTGTGAGACACGGTCAGGTCACCTTATGTGTTCCCTGTAGTGAGACACGGTCAGGTCACCTCATGTGTTCCGTGTAGTGAGGCACGGAACGGGTCACCTCATTTGTTCCCTATAGTGAGACACGGTCAGGTCACCTCATTTGTTCCCTATAGTGAGACACGGTCAGGTCACCTCATGTTTCCTATAGTGAGACACGGTCAGGTCACCTCATGTGTTCCCTATAGTGAGACACGGTCAGGTCACCTCATGTGTTCCCTATAGTGAGACACGGTCGGGTCACCTCATGTTTCCTATAGTGAGACACGGTCAGGTCACCTCATTTGTTCCCTATAGCGAGGCACGGTCAGGTCACCTCATGTGTTCCCTATAGTGAGACACGGTCGGGTCACCTCATTTGTTCCCTGTAGTGAGACACGGTCAGGTCACCTCATGTGTTCCCTATAGTGAGACACGGTCAGGTCACCTCATTTGTTCCCTATAGTGAGACACGGGCAGGTCACCTCATGTGTTCCCTATAGTGAGACACGGGCAGGTCACCTCATGTGTTCCCTATAGTGAGACACGGTCAGGTCACCTCATTTGTTCCCTATAGTGAGACACGGTCAGGTCACCTCATGTGTTCCCTATAGTGAGACACGGTCAGGTCACCTCATGTGTTCCCTATAGTGAGACACGGTCAGGTCACCTCATGTGTTCCCTATAGTGAGACACGGTCAGGTCACCTCATTTGTTCCCTATAGTGAGACACGGTCCGGTCACCTCATTTGTTCCCTATAGTGAGACACGGTCAGGTCCCCTCATGTGTTCCCTATAGTGAGACACGGTCAGGTCCCCTCATGTGTTCCCTATAGTGAGACACAGTCAGGCTGTCAGATCAAGATGGAATTTGTAGAACTTGTGCCAGTACACAAACCTTTTGTTCCATTTCTGTCATTGATAATGTCATTCTTGTTGCTTAAGTAGTTTAAATTGCCTCATCCAGCAAGCTGAAAATAAAGTAATTATGGAGAAAACTTTACTTTATTCTTTCTGATAAGACAAACTTAACTTTCATTTTGTTGTTACTTTGATGTTTACAGGCAGTAATCTGACCTATCATTGGAATATTACTGGAGTAATGGACGCTTATGATGGCAATCTGAGTTTAGTCATTTCTACGCCTGGAATTTACGAACTGAATGTAGCTATATTCAACGCCATAAGTAGAAAGTCAAACAGCACCATCATTTATGCTGAAGATGAGGTCATTCTTAAACCATCCTAGTACTTAGGCTACTATATTTATCTAGATTAATTAACTCAACCTCAAACTAAAGTAATATTCTGGCGGGTGCGGTGGCTGAGTGGTTAAGCGCTCGACTTCTGAACATGAGATCCTGGGTTCGAATCTCGATGAAGGCTGGGATTTTGCATTTTCCGAATTTTTAGGGCTTCCCTGAGTCCACCAACCTTGGGGAAAGTAAAGGCGGTTGGTCGTTGTGCTGGCCACATAACACCCTGCTCGTTAATCATTGGCCATAGAAACAGATGACCTTAACATCATCTGCCCCGGATCGCAAGGCCTAAAAGGGAAACTTTATTTTTTTTATAGTAATATTCTATGTAATCTATGTACAATTGTTGGGACAATGTTGTTAGTTTATAACAATTTTCTTGAGGACAAAGAATCCAATGCACCCTTGCATGGCCTGGGTTAGGTAACTGCTCTGGGTACTCCACAAGAAATGTATTTTCATAGAGATTTTCAAAGTCTCAACTTTTAAGTTTGTTAATTTTCGAACATTTTGCTTAGCATTTTGTTATAACATTTTAAATGTTACTGTTGTCAAACATAGCCGCAGAAGCTTTTCCAATTGTTTCTGCCGGTTTCTCAAGTTAGGTTGCACTCAGTAGTAGATGCCAGGCAGGTAAAGTATTGCACACATTAAGAACTGTTATTACCAATATTTACTACGGATACTTTTGTGACGTCTTGTGCCAGAATTTCAGTATTGGTGAGACTTATATTGAACTGTTGACATGCAGCTTCCAAAGTATTTACTTGCTTGTAAATGTAATTCCATTTCCCGCCAAAATAAACCTATAGGAAAACTAAAGTCTCTAAATTCCATAAAGTAGCCAAAGTTAAACCCCTGGATGGATGATAACCCTACGCTAAAGTCTCTATATTACATAAAGTAGCCAAAGTTAAACCCCTGGATGGATGATAATCCTACGCTAAAGTCACTATATTACATAAAGTAGCCAAAGTTAAACCCCTGGATGGATGATAACCCTACGCTTAAGTCACTATATTACATAAAAGTAGCTAAAAAATGAGTTGGAATTTAACCCTCCCCGTTTTTTTTTAAATAAATAAAACTGAAGAATAACTAGACACCGAATTCCTTAATTGAAGAAAAGAGGAGTTTAGATGTTCAAATCCCCCTTAAATACAAATAATAAAAAAAAAGCAAAACTACAACCGTAACATTTTATGAGCGTATTCAAGAGAGTTTTGAAATGAAATCCCTCTCCAATTCAAAAATACAAACTAAAAGAAAACTTCAGTCAACAAAGTCCAAGTGCGAGCCAAGGGAGATTACCCACCCCCTTTCATATAAAAAGAAAGAGCTACTTTCACTAAATTCCATGAGCGTAGCCAAAAAAAAGGTTTTGTGGTTTTGTTGTACTCCCCATTAGGGACGCCCACAACGCTAACCGAACACCCTGACAAGCGAAGCAGGACGTTTTGGCGCAGCTGTTTTGGCGCGATGGTCGTTTTGGCGCAGGGAACGTTTTGGCGCGAATAGTTTTGATACCATTGTTGATATTCATAATAGGCCTACTATTTCTTTCCAGAAGAATGAGACATGTCTCTGTTTTGTAGCTGTGTTTGTGTCTGAGACATGTCTCTGTTTGTAGGTGTGTTTGTGTCTGAGACATGTCTCTGTTTTGTAGGTGTGTTTGTGTCTGAGACATGTCTCTGTTTTGTAGGTGTGTTTGTGTCTGAGACATGTCTCTGTTTTGTAGGTGTGTTTGTGTCTGAGACATGTCTCTGTTTTGTAGGTGTGTTTGTGTCTGAGACATGTCTCTGTTATGTAGGTGTGTTTGTGTCTGAGACATGTCTCTGTTTTGTAGGTGTGTTTGTGTCTGAGACATGTCTCTGTTTTGTAGGTGTGTTTGTGTCTGAGACATGTCTCTGTTATGTAGGTGTGTTTGTGTCTAACCTAGTATCCGTGTATAGAGTGAGAGATATTTTTGTATCCATTATGTTGTTCTTTAATTTTGTTTTTTTTTCATTATTGTTAAATCACATTATAACGTGAGTGTGGGTTGTAATATTGCCCAAATCAAAAGAAAACAAGGAAACAAAAAAATGCAATTTTAAGTGGAAACGAAAAGGATTAATTGACTTGATAGTACTTTCACCAAAAGGAGAGAAAACTACTAAATGTCATCCTGTGCACACCTGACTTAAAGCTTATGAGGGTGTCCCATGCAGAAATCTTACTTTCCAATTTTTTATAGTAAAGAGTATAACCTCTCATAGGATAGCGGGGATTGCGGCGGGAAAGTTTTGAACCGGGACTTTCGAGAGCAGATATCTGGAGACAATAGCACACGACTAGGCAGCCATAGTTCACCGTATGTTCGGTATTACATGTCATATATTAGTTATTGCATGCATAGTTCACAGTATGTTCGGTATTACATGTCATATATTAGTTATTGCATGCATAGTTCACAGTATGTTCGGTATTACATGTCATATATTAGTTATTGCATGCATAGTTCACAGTATGTTCGGTATTACATGTCATATATTAGTTATTGCATGCATAGTTCACAGTATGTTCGGTATTACATGTCATATATTAGTTATTGCATGCATAGTTCACAGTATGTTCGGTATTACATGTCATATATTAGTTATTGCATGCATAGTTCACAGTATGTTCGGTATTACATGTCATATATTAGTTATTGCATGCATAGTTCACAGTATGTTCGGTATTACATGTCATATATTAGTTATTGCATGCATAGTTCACAGTATGTTCGGTATTACATGTCATATATTAGTTATTGCATGCATAGTTCACAGTATGTTCGGTATTACATGTCATATATTAGTTATTGCATGCATAGTTCACAGTATGTTCGGTATTACATGTCATATATTAGTTATTGCATGCATAGTTCACAGTATGTTCGGTATTACATGTCATATATTAGTTATTGCATGCATAGTTCACAGTATGTTCGGTATTACATGTCATATATTAGTTATTGCATGCATAGTTCACAGTATGTTCGGTATTACATGTCATATATTAGTTATTGCATGCATAGTTCACAGTATGTTCGGTATTACATGTCATATATTAGTTATTGCATGCATAGTTCACAGTATGTTCGGTATTACATGTCATATATTAGTTATTGCATGCATAGTTCACAGTATGTTCGGTATTACATGTCATATATTAGTTATTGCATGCATAGTTCACAGTATGTTCGGTATTACATGTCATATATTAGTTATTGCATGCATAGTTCACAGTATGTTCGGTATTACATGTCATATATTAGTTATTGCATGCATAGTTCACAGTATGTTCGGTATTACATGTCATATATTAGTTATTGCATGCATAGTTCACAGTATGTTCGGTATTACATGTCATATATTAGTTATTGCATGCATAGTTCACAGTATGTTCGGTATTACATGTCATATATTAGTTATTGCATGCATAGTTCACAGTATGTTCGGTATTACATGTCATATATTAGTTATTGCATGCATAGTTCACAGTATGTTCGGTATTACATGTCATATATTAGTTATTGCATGCATAGTTCACAGTATGTTCGGTATTACATGTCATATATTAGTTATTGCATGCATAGTTCACAGTATGTTCGGTATTACATGTCATATATTAGTTATTGCATGCATAGTTCACAGTATGTTCGGTATTACATGTCATATATTAGTTATTGCATGCATAGTTCACAGTATGTTCGGTATTACATGTCATATATTAGTTATTGCATGCATAGTTCACAGTATGTTCGGTATTACATGTCATATATTAGTTATTGCATGCATAGTTCACAGTATGTTCGGTATTACATGTCATATATTAGTTATTGCATGCCTAGTTCACAGTATGTTCGGTATTACATGTCATATATTAGTTATTGCATGCATATGCGTGATTGTTTCCCCTGTGTTGGCTTGTGCGTGGTTGTTTATTAAGTGGAACATTTTTATTTTCAACAATATTTGCATATTTAATTACGCTAATTTACGATGCGATTTTTAGTTTACACAAAAAGGTCAATTTAATTTCATTAATTTATGGTCTATCCAGCAATATGTTCAATCATATTCGGTGAGGTCTTGTCTTCAGTTGTTCGCATTTATCTGTGCCATGAGAAAAGCTGTCATCCAAATCACCCTTACCCAAAATACTTTTATCAATTAAACTCTATCTTTTAAAAGTTTCTTTGCTTTTACGGACATATAACTGATTGTAATACTTTGTTTAGAACTGTCTTGGAACTAGAAATCAAAGGGATGTTATCAAATGCGCCTGGCAGAACTCGCATATAATTTATGGGGAGGGAGTGGGAAGCATGTCATTGTCTCAGTTAGGAATTTGACTTATATATTCATGAAATAGTGTAAACCTTTATCAAAAAACAATTCAGTGAATGGGGGTTGAATTCATACTATACATACAATAATATAGGTTATTGAAATTAACATTATTATAAAAGCTGCTGTTTTTTTTCAATTATAGTCTATCACGCTTCAAAACGTAGCCTACTCCAAAACGGCTCGCGCTAAAACATCTCGCTAAAACATCTCGCGCCAAAATGGCTGCGCCAAAACGTGATGTACAGCTGACAAGTGTCTATCCACTAACTCCAGAGATAACCAATATAGGGTACATTAGACGTTTGGAAATGAAAGGACTGGATGTAAAATTAATTACATGTTTATATAGCGCACCCATTGTCCTTAGAGACAAAAGGAGCCATATTATGGTTTCAACTTTGTCGTGGTTAAAGAATGACCACTTGTAGCGTGCTCGTAATATATAAATGTGTTTCTGGATCAACGAACTGAATCAACCCTGAGCCGTCCAAAAACTCAAACATATACAAAATATACATTTAAATATACACTTAAATCCGGTCCTGCAACCATAAAGGAAATAAATATTAGGATTCACTTGTAAGAGAAACCTATTTATACTTAACTCTACTGATTGTGTATACAAGATTATGATTAACAACTCGATTAAACTATTTGTAACTTTTAGTCTTCTGCGATTAGCGTCTACATTAAATTATGTTTAACTTAGTAGAGTTGCATTTTTTACTTTACCTTTACCTATCCCCTAGTCTGTTGGACCGTTGAGCACCATGCAAGATTCGTTTACCATCTTTCTCCATTCCTCTCTGTTGTATTTTAAAAAATGCAATTAATGGTATTTCTTATCTTATCTTATAAAATACAGACGTTACTTCAAAAAAGAAGATGATTACGTCCTACGCGTCATGCATCTAGTCATGCATGTTAACCAATGACTTAAATTCGGCCAAGTTTTTGGTTTTCCTGGCTGGCTCAGCCAACTATTTCCATGCTCTAATAGCACTAGGGAAGAAGGAGCATTTGTACAAATTTGTCATAGCATATAGAACGAGGAATATGCCTTTATCTTTCTGTCTTTCTGAGTATTTTATTTAGATTTTGATATATAACTCGGTTAATCAATTCTAGCACACATAAAGTAAATTTGAACAATTGCTATTTATTTCAACAGCTTATAGGTCTGACAATGACAGCGCCATCTTCAGCTGTGAATACGCCAGTGACTTTTACTATCAATTTGTCAGGAGGTACCAACTATACGTGCGACTTAGATTATGGGGACACGACTGCGACACTCCCACTCGACACTACAAGTCTTCTTGTTAGAGTTACCTTCACCCAAATTCACACGTACACTGCACTGGGAGTGTATACAGTACTGCTACTGTGCAATAATAATGTATGTTAAAATTACTTTAAAAATCTCTTTGATGCTCAATGTATACAATTTTACTCTGAGAAAACATATACACATAAACGCATAGTCACACTCTTGTTTAAACCTAACCTCATAAAAGTAGTTAGACCTTTGAGAAAGTATCTGAATAATACATTTTGATTTTATTTCTGCCTTTTACATGCTTGAAAATGTTTTAGCCTGCACCAACATAACTTGGCCTATATTTTTTATTCAGCACCAACATATATAGTTATACCTATGTTTTACCCTTGGAAACCATGTGCTACCAATGAGTGGCCTCAATGTCAGTAAACTAATGCCTGGGTTGACCTCAATGTCAGTAAACTAATGCCTGGGTTGACCTCAATGTCAGTAAACTAATGCGTGGGTTGACCTCAATGTCAGTAAACTAATGCCTGGGTTGACCTCAATGTCAGTAAACTAATGCCTGGGTTGACCTCAATGTCAGTAAACTAATGCCTGGGTTGACCTCAATGTCAGTAAACTAATGCCTGGGTTGACCTCAATGTCAGTAAACTAATGCCTGGGTTGACCTCAATGTCAGTAAACTAATGCCTGGGTTGACCTCAATGTCAGTAAACTAATGCCTGGATTGACAAGGGTATCCGAGTAAGGGGACAAGGGATGCCTTTCTTTCTTTCAGTTCAATATTCATTTCTACGCTAGAATACGAAACACTTATTACCAAATTATTGAAAGAGACGTTCAAGTCAAAATTAATACTTTGATGTTCTCATTTTTCCAGGTTAGCACTGCTAATGTCACCTTTGATATCTTCATACAAGAAGTAATAACAAACTTGAACCTAGCCAGATTGGGCGCCCCGACATTCCAGCCTTTTAGGATTGGCTGGTCGCTGAGCTCGGGAACTTCTGTCAGCTTTACTGTAACCTTCAACACTACAGATGTGGCTGTAGATTCAGTAGCGAGCAACATTGCGTCTTACACTTGGGAATCTGTCATTTTATCTGGAAGGAAGGCTTCTGGATATCCTTACACCATAACGGTATTCAAATAAACCATAATTGTCTGTATCTGTATGTTAAGTTCTAAACATGAAAAACATTAAAAATAATACTTTTTAAAAAAGACAATACCTCCTTTATGTAGCTCCTCCTTCGTGGTCGAAGGTGAGCACATTCCTCATTTCCTATGGACTCGCAGATGAGCACATTTCTCATTTCCTATGGACTCGCAGATGAGCACATTTCTCATTTCCTATGGACTCGCAGATGAGCACATTTCTCATTTCCTATGGACTCGCAGATGAGCACATTTCTCATTTCCTATGGACTCGCAGATGAGCACATTTCTCATTTCCTATGGACTCGCAGATGAGCACATTTCTCATTTCCTATGGACTCGCAGATGACTGTAAAGTCCAATCCTCGCTTTAAATGCCGGTCGCATACGTGGCATGGGTAGGTTTGGTCAGTTGCAGATAGGCCTGCTTTTTTCTGTCAGCTTTTTACCTTCTTTATACAACTTATAGAGCGATTATTTTTCTCTTAATAACTAATGAATAGTACTTAGATTTAACAAAATGGAACAATTTAACCCACCCCATTACCCCCACCCCAACAGAGAAAGAATCTGGTTAAGCATAATTATCTTTTTTTCTAAACTTTAAAATAATCCGATGTTCTAGATTTAGAAGACGATGCGAAAATGGCCAACAAGTTAGTAATTCTTTTCCCAGTGTTGCCAACAAGCTAGTAATTCTTTTCCTAGTGTGGTCAACAAGTTAGTAATTCTTTTCCTAGTGTGGTCAACAAGTTAGTAAATCTTTTCCCAGTGTGGCCAACAAGTTAGTAATTCTTTTTCTAGTGTGGCCAACAAGTTAGTAATTCTTTTCCTAGTGTGGCCAACAAGTTAGTAATTCTTTTCCTAGTGTGGCCAACAAGTTAGTAATTCTTTTCCTAGTGTGGCCAACAAGTTAGTAATTCTTTTCCCAACGATATAAACGATATCCATCAACTGTCAAATTTCTTGTAAAATCGTTAGAGCCGCTTTCCACCCCATGTTCCATGAAGGAATGAGTTGAGTAGAAGTATTGTAACAAAAAATTATTTCTAGTTTTATCAAAGCACATTTTAGGTACAAAAATTATAGGTCAAATTTGTGACTGAGTTTTGGTGGAAATAATTTTAAAACTTTAGGTCTAACTTTTTTTTAATATCAATCTACGTTTTAATTGTAGTTCTTTTTAAAAGATTTAAACACAGCAAGTGAATCGGCAAGTTGACATTCCAGATTTCAAGTTTCTGAAATGAACAAGGAGGTCTAGCGATGTGTCACTAGCAAGAACAAAGTCGAAACGTTGCTGATACAATATCGAAAAACACATATTGACACACACTGACACACATTGACACATGTTGACCCACATTGACACATATTGACACACACTGACACATATTGACACACACTGACACATATTGACACACATTGACACTTATACACTCAAGTTTTCATTTTAGGAATCTGGAATTTCATCAGAAAATAATTAACTCAAGATCGTCTTAATGTTGTGATTATGGCCTTAAAGTTTCTGCTCTATGAGCTAAAAGAAAAACTAACAAGATCAATCATGTCAACAAGAATAAACCTTTAAGAATAATTCATTCGTTGTATTGTATAATTAGCTTTTTTGGACTACCAAATATAATACCATTCCAGAAACTGTATCGGTTTTAAAATGAATGTTATTCGTTTAGAAAAAGCTTGCAATGTTTAAAGAGTTACCAATAATCCTCGGCATCTCATTACGCCTCTGAATGCAACCCGGAAACTACACTCTAGTAGGCCTACTGCTAGAAAGAAGCTGAACTCTGGTAGATTGTCTCGGCGCAGCAATGCTGTGGCTTACAGCTTCATAGATACAAAGTTATGAACATTAAGTAGAATTAGTAAATACAATTCTAACATTATTTACAGACATGTATCATATCTTACAGGCTTGGAACAAGATCAGTTCTTTGAATATATCTGGAGTTTTTAAAATAATGGATCCGATTGAGAACCCAACGTTTACTTCAGATTTGAAAAACGTCACAACAGATGATGTAGTAACTTTTACTGTTGATATCACTAAAGGCTCTGACGTCACAGTTGTAATTCACTTCGCTGATAAGAGTCCAGATTACACCTTTCTGACCATACCTGAAGGGAATCCTTGGCCAGGGACTCTACGTGTTAATCATACGTTTATTAATGGTTGTAACTGTTCAGTTGTAGCCACTATATCTAATGCTGCAGGTAGGTAATGTTCAGTTGTAGCCACTATATCTAATGCTGCAGGTAGGTAATGTTTTATATGTCGCCAAGTATATTACTTTTATTGTATGAAGTAGATCTGATAGCATAAGTAGCTCTATACGTCAATCTGAAAGTGCCTTAAAATTACTATTTGTATAGTTACAGCAAGACATGATCTCATCTATCTAGTCATAAACGTCACTCTGGGGCATATTTCTATTGGAAGCCAAAATACTTTAAATAAAACAAATAGTGAAAAAAAAAGATTATTTTGTTCTTTAGACTTTGAACTCATTTCTAGATTCGCAGTCATGGGAGCGATTGTACTTCATTCTAAACAAATAGAACTTCACAAGTGAATTGTTGTATTTTATCGAACAGGTTCTGTCAGTCTAACGGTCAATGTCCTTGTCAGAGTGGGCTTCAGTACCATACAGTGGACACTGCCAAGTGAACAATATTACCTATATGAGCCTCCAGCAAGCCTGAACTTTTCCTTTTATTCAACGGCTAATACTTCTCCTACAGAGCCCACAGTAGAGATAAACTGGGGGGATGGCAGTCCTACCATTACTACGAATGAAATTATTTTATCCGGTTCTGGCTACAGGTGAATTTTTTTTTTTTACTTTCTTTAATTTACTTTAAACATTTTTAGAAACATAAATAATCTTCTGTATTGTCAATCCGTTTCTTTCATATCTCGACTTAGATCAGCTAGAGTAGGATCATTTTTCTCACCTGGACTTGTTGACTTATGTGTCTGTATCCTGGTGCTAAAATAGAGGCACATTTACAGCTTTCTTTTTGTGTCATTTCTCCACGTGCATCTTGTGACCTCTGCTACACTTGGTGCCTACAGTGTGTTATCCACATTCACAAAACTTTATGAGCTAAGCCATTGGCGTTTTTTGACTTCAAAATCCCTCAACAGGGTTTAACTTTAAACACCACTCCAGATGACTTTGACCATAAAACTTCCCTTTTAGATAAAAATCTAAAGCAAACTTTAATCGCCAATTTCCATGAGCGTAGACAAAAGGTTTTTTTTTATGGTTAACCTTCAACCCTTACGAAAAATGGAAAAGCAAAGCTACAATTACTAAATTTCTTGAGTGTAGCTACAAGGAGTTTTGTGGTTACTTCTCCATCTCCAATCAAATACAAAAGCAAACTATGGTTACCTTTTTCTAGCAGTCGCTAGGCAGGATAATGCACTGTAGATAGATATATATATAGAGAGAGAGAAAGAGAGAGAGATGGAGATATGAGACACTATTTAAGTCTGAAGATACTGACACCCATGACTATGTACTTGTTATACTAATTGTTTTGGCACTTTTGTTCCTGGTGAATTTTGAACTGGAAGTGCAAATAAAGCTACACATTGACCGGAAGCCTTCCTTGAGACATTGCTGAAAGGTGTCACACGTTTATCTTATCTTATATAATACAGACGTTACTTCAAAAAAGAAGATGATTACGTTTAACTCGATAGGATTCAGATGTGGTAATTAACATAAGAGCAGAAAGAGCCAAACGGGCGAATGATTCTGGACCAGAAGTCTAAAGGTGAAGTTCGCTTTACAGTGCGTTGCTGCTAGGCGGTGGTGTCGTTGCCAGGCTCACTGGTTAGGGCCTCTGTCGGTGCAGTCCCTTATTTCGTCACATTGAATTCACTACTTTGTCTCATTTACAAACTTGGTCCCTGGTGCTGCTTTGTTATATTTAATATCGAGTACCACTTGGCTACGCAATTCTCACTATTTGTTGAACCTTATTTTTTTGTCGCGAAAGACGTTAGCATCAAGATCGATTCACAGATTCACAAGGTTATTCTGAAGAAAGCATTTTTAAGCGATTCTAGAGTCTACTACCGTCTTGCGTCAGAATGTACTAATGTCTTCCAACTAAATGCCATCGTTCTATTGACGACTTTTGCGTAAACCCAAAGTGTCGTTGTCAACGGAACAGAATCAATAAGCTTACTCTTGAAGTACGAAGAACCCCAGTATTGTTCACTATGTATATATATCCACTCAGCGGTGTCATACGGCCAACCGGCATCTTATACCATTTCTTTGCCGATGACTCACAGTTATACGATTCCTCAGTACCCTCAGAGGTGTCGCGTCTGGCAGAGAAAATCAGTGGTACCGTTGCAAGGGTGAGCAAGTGGATGGTTGAAAATAAGCTCAAGATGAACAGAAATAATTAAGATTGGCACTCGGAACAACGTCTCAAAAGTTGAAAGCACAGATTCTCTTTTTATCACGAACTGCCAGCTTCCTTATGTCAATGTAGTGCGGAATCTTGGAGTTTTCTTCGACTCAACACTATCTTTCGACCCACACATAAGTCAGCTATGCAAGGATCTTTATCTGCAGCTGCGTAGATTAGGCTAGATCCGACCATATTTAACAACGGAGTCAACAAAAACGCTAGCTGTGGCATTCATACTCTCCCGCCTTGACTACTGTAACGCCGTGCTAGCAGGTATACCTGATGACGAAATGGCTAAACTGCAACGTATACAGAACAACGCCGCACGAATAGTACTTAGAAAAACAAGACAAGATTCTGCTACTACGTTCTTGCGCACGCTACATTGGCTTCCCGTGAAAGCGAGAATCGATTACAAGGTCGCCACTCTTTGTCATCAGTGTATATATAACAATGAGATGCCCTTGTACCTTAGAGACCTGATTACTGCATATGTCCCCCAGAGAGCCCTGCGCTCAATGGACTCAACGCTTTTGGTGGTGCCACGTTCCTCCCTCAAAAGCTACGGTCTGCGGGCTTATTCACTCCCCATTGATCTCAACATGCTATACCACTTTTAAGAAGAACATTAAGACCTACATGTTTAAAACTTTTTTAGATTAGTTTTTGATATCAATTGTCGTGTTTGTGTTTGTAATGTTATTACAGCGCCTTGAGCCTACATTTTGTTTGTTAACAGCGCTTTATAAATAAAATTATTATTATTATTATTAAACAGAGCAGGCCCGTCACTAGACTTCTTGCTAAACACGATGATGAAGTTATGGCAATCATGTAGTTTATTTTTGTGTAATAGAAATTACAAGAAAACAGTAGTTTTTTATTTATTTATTTGTGTAAGGGAGAATGTTTGAGGGAAAGTAGCTAGAGGGAGGACACCCTAGCTATCCCTGCCAGGTGACACCAACACTAGTGACGACACTGCTTTAGCGTGTCTTGCATTCTCCCTTAGCATGCTCCGTTGTTGGGGTTGACTCAGTTGATATGTGTTGGGGTTGACTCAGTTGATATGTGTTGGGGTTGACTTAGTTGATATGTTGGGGTTGACTCAGTTGATATGTGTTGAGGTTGACTCAGTTGATATGTGTTGGGGGGGAGTTAATCGTGTTCTGGTAAAGCCTGCAATAGGCGGTCAGTTCGAGTCAATGTTGATTGAAATATTTCTACATTACACAGACATTGGGCTTGAGAAGCTTAACAACTTTTAAGATATGCTCAAAATAATTTCAAGTACAATGATGATTCTTGAATTAGAATATTGTTTCGTAAATTAGAAAATCTTTTCATGAATTAGAACATTGTTCATGTATTATATTGTAATTGTTTAGCGTATCATATTCATTTCAAACGATTTATTTTTCTTGAATTGTAAGTTACCAAACATAATCGCACGTATTAACAAGTAATGTGTGAAACATCATGGAGAAAATAAAACCTTTAGAAAAAAGCTAATGAGCTGCTAATGTTATTGTCTGATCTAGCAACTGTAAGAATGAGTTGATTTTAATGACTGATCCAGAACCTATCAGTAGGTATATAATTTATTTGAAAACTAAATATTGTGCTGTGTATGTATGTGTATGTATGTGCTTTACAGTTATGACCTGGATGACACACTTGACTACACCATCAATGTCACGATGTACAACCTCCTAGGATCCAAAACATTTCTTCACAAAGCGATCGTTGTTGAGAAACTGGTGGATCCGTCCATTTCAGTGGACTTCCCCTGCGCTCCGCTCAATCAGCCATACAATGTTACATTCAAGATGTACAGAGGCGACCAATACAAACTGACCTACATAACTTGGGACTTTGGAGATAATACCACACCTAAAGTGACAGAAAGAAAAGGTAATAAGAATGTTAATACCACACCTAAAGTGACAGAAAGACAAGGTAATAAGAATGTTAATACCACACCTAAAGTGACAGAAAGACAAGGTAATAAGAATGTTAATACCACACCTAAAGTGACAGAAAGACAAGGTAATAAGAATGTTAATACCACACCTAAAGTGACAGAAAGACAAGGTAATAAGAATGTTAATACCACAACGTGAATTAACTGTGGGGAAAATGTTTAGCATGTAATAAAAATATAAGAAACTCATTCCTGTGTTTAGAAAGTAAATACTGATCATAGCACTATTATATTAGCTACATTTATGTTATTTTAAAATATTCTTGTAAGTCTCCTTTAGCCGATGTGAAAACAACCCTCCTAAACTTGGTAAACTCGTATTCTCAAAATTGGAACCAGTAAAATGTGCCCATGTGGAGTGTCACAAGAGAATGCTGACCATGTCTTCCAAAACTGTTCTCTTTTCTAAAAGGCCCATACAAGACACTGGTCCCAAAACAACCCAATAGAAAGAAAACTAAATGGAGAGCTCCCTGGTTTGGAAACCACTTCTCCAACATAAATATGAGAATGAAGAAAAAGAAGACAGAGCATAACTTATAAAAAAATTAAGTTGATTGAATGTTGAAATCATTTAAAAAATACATTCAATCCTGTTTTAAATTAGCAATTGTGAAAAGTCAAAATCTGGCTTACGGTTTCACTCAAGTAAATCACAGCATCACTACAAAAGTTTTAATGTAAACAAATTAAACAGGCGACGAGAATATATAATATTAACAATAGAAGAGATTTGATCTATTTTGTTTCTAAAGTCTTGTCCTATGTTTCAGGCTTGTGTTCACTTCAGGCTTGTGTTCACTAAGCCTACAATAACGGGGAATAATTATACCACCACTTCAGTCAATTTAAAAAACATTTCTTTCCCTTGTTCAGGATACTAAACAAAATAATTTATTATTATTACTAATAGTTAATTAACTAATTGATTATTTTTTATTATTGATTTTTGTGTTATTAGGTAACAGAAATAATTGTGCAAAATTTCAGCTTGATTCGAGAAAAGAGCTGGAGGCATGGTGGCTGAGCGGTAAAGCTCTTGGCTTCTGAACCGGGTTCAAATCCTGGTGAAGACTGAGATTTTTAATTTTGGGATCATTGGGCGCCTCTGAGTCCACCCAGCTCTAATGGGTACCTGACATTAGTTGGGAAAAAGTAAAGACGGATGGTCTTTGTGCTGGCCACATGACAACCTCATTTACCGAAGGTCACAGAAACAGATGACCTTTACATCATCTGCCCTATAGATCACAAGGTCTGAAAGGGAAACTTTACTGTGTAAATCAGCAGATAATTATTATTGAATTGCGAGTCTTCGAGTCCAAAGATTAATGAGGAATGCAGTATTTCCCGTGGCTACGCAGCTCCAGCTGTGACATACATATTTTGCCACATTCTATTAAAATTTTCTTTTCGCCGTCTGCGTCTGTCCTCATGTCAGCGGATTTTATTTTTTTTTTGGGGGGGGGGGGGGTCTCAAATGTGTATCCTGCGGCCTTTGTGAGTGACCTCCAGCTGTCTCGTTTGGAGGCCGTATGCAACCAGGTGCACTCTTCAATGTCAGCTAAGGCAAGTTGGCGCCTAAGCTGGTCTTTAAAGTGTTTCCGTGGGGCGCCTCTGTTACGTCGACCACCTTTTAGCTCACCAAAAAAAGACTGGTTTTGGCATACGTTCGTCCCCCATACGGGATACGTGCTCTGCCCAGCATTTTGATTAGCATATAGCAATAAAGCAAACGGTTGTGTAGATTTTGATTATAGCAGCGGCTTTAGAAATATGCGATTCGGGCAGACAAATCAGGCTGTGTCGAGAGTCAGCTAACATAGCTTGTATATTGGTCCCTGAACTGAAAAAGGTTGAGAACCTCTCGGCTAGATTTACTCTTCATTGACAGCAAAAAAATCTGCGATGATCGTTGACATCACGGAGCCATTATCCCACAATAAATGAAAAACTGAAAATGAAAAAAAGAACAAAATATGAAAACCTAAGTTTAGAAATTAAGTATTTGAATTATCTAAAATAACAATAAGCCCTGTTGATAGGCTATATCAACTGAAGGAATAGTGACAACTCAACTTGCAAACTCATTCAGGCCTTAAACATCAAGTAGATTCTAGGTACCTGTCAGAAAGCAGTATTGCTGCAGACCTGCCACATCATCAGAAAATTCCTCGGTGAAAACAGTTAAGGGACTACAATTAATTCCTTTATCGAAGCTCAACGGTGGCATTGCCAATAATAATAATAAAAATGTTTAATTTTCAGTACAAACTTTCAAAACTGGCGTTACTTAAATCAATAACTATAATATCAACTCGATTTTGTGTCAGGTATTGGCAAATATGGATATGACATAATGTCAGTAACATACAACGTCTTGGGACAGAAAACAATCAATATTACAGCTACAGCACCATTGAATCAGTCAGTGTCAGCCACTCTAGAAATAAATGTCATCAATGGTGTAGACCCAACTGCTGTCCTGGTTCTAGACCCTGCCAGTGTGTCTTTTGGAGGTACATTTCTTTAGATAGAGATTATTTGTCATATTTATAACACACACACATGCACACACACACACATATATATATATATATATTAGTCTATGTATTAGTTGTTATTGTTTCTATTTTTTTGAGAAAAGAGTCTTTGTAATCACAACAAATTTCCATAGGGAACAATAATGCAGTCTTAGTCTTAATTGGGCTGGTTACTTTGCATTGTTTGGGCCATAAATTATTACACTATTATAAGTCGGTAGCAATTTGCTCTAATCCACTGTTCTAAATGAGAAAATATACCAGTCCATTACTTTATATCATCCGTTCCATTTCTCATAATCAACCTGGTACTGATCCTTGTATGTTTTTGATAGACTATTTGACATTAGACCTAGATGCCATCTTTGTTGCTGATGTTTTTGTCCAAATATCCAATATTAAAACTTTATTTAGTCACATGATCTTTTTTTTTTACTAATGTAATTGGATTATTGTACCTGCAGTTCAAAACAAATGCTTATCTTCTCCTTAGCCACCACAAGTTTCACTGTAGAGTACATCGCCACCCCATTACCAACTAGTGCAGTGATTGAAATTGACTATTACGGTGACAGATCTTTGAAAAGTTCTAAGATTTCTTTGACTAGTAAATCAACCACACTGAGTTACATATATACTAGACCTGGCAGATTCTTGGCAAACATTATTGTAAGAAATAATGCTTCATTGGTGGAAAAAGTAGTTCAGGTATTTCATTGTTTTCTAGAGGTGAATAGGAGGCAAGTCTGTCAAAATAACTGCAGATACTTTATTTAATTCTGTTTTGTTTGAAAGAATACAGAATGAATGATATGCTTTGAATGAAATGTGTCAACTTAGAACATTTTTAAGGATGAAATAAAATTTGTTTAGCTCTCTCACAGCCAGAGGTTTTATACCTCTTACTTTTTCTCCATCCAAATTAGTTGACATCTAGATGAACAATATTTGAATGTTTCTATTAGACTGTTATTTGTTTGTATTGAAAGGATTTGAGTTGTATCCTAAATGCATTAGCTAATGTGGCAGATAATAATGGGAATTTCATAATACATTGCAATGGTGCTACCTGGTAAGGGAAGTATGTCTACCCCCTGGGATTAATTTGCATAAGTCACCAACACAATCAAATGGGGCAGATGTGCATTGCAGGTCGTAGTCCCTCTCTGAAAAGAACTTTGCTTGTTTGTCTGGTGTAGAGCCAGTGATGACCAGAGCTTAAAACTAGGGCTGAAAACTTTTCAATTGTCCTCGTGGATGAACATTTATTTCATTAATATGACATTAAGTATATTCCCTACTTCATCCGGCATCCCAACTGTATATTTAAAGTATTTGTGAAAGAATTCTGATTACATCATGGCAGTAAATAAACTGTTTGTTTACAGGTAGGCGTGTATGAAGACTTCATCAATCTTAAAGTCCAAGTGACTTTTCCAGGAAAACAAGTGGAATCAGGTTTTCAGGATACTCCAGGTTTAGATCCCAGTGGTACACAGTTTCCTTTGGATGTTGTCACAAAGTTTACTCTTACAGATGACAAGTCAGGTATGTGATCTCACAGGATAATTTTTATTTTCACAATCTTACTACTCTTGACTTATCATATCATTGACTTAGCTTATCATTGACATATCATATCGTTGACTTATTATATCATTTTTATGGTGATTTTTAAATGTTTCTGACCATGACCAAGAGACCAACAAAAGTGTATCACTGTAGACCAACACTTGACTTAAGTAACTTTTTTGTAGAGAAACATGTTTTAGGTCAATTATTTGTAGATTCAATTTCAACATATTTGAGGCTTGCTAAGTTTATGTGCAATTGTTACTTTTGGTCTCCTGAATGTGAAGTTATGTTTTTAAAATTAATTTTATGATTTGCATATCAGGGAAAAATACACTATGATGGCAAAAATGTTCTAAGCTTTTACAATCTTTGAATGATGCTCAGATAATTTCAATAATTTTATTTCTTTCTAAATTATACAAAATAAATCTGCTAAAGTTGATATTTACCTGACAAGAATGAAGTCACACAAACACACACACACAAACCTAAATGAACATGGATGAGTGAGCTCTTACACACATACAGTTTCTATTGAAATCTTTACATAGGCCTCACAAATCTTAAGTCTAATGTTCTTCAACTTTTATATTTTCAGCACTTGCTTTATCTTATGAATTAACATCAACTCAAGGCCCTGCAGTCTTTACGACCAATTTTTCATCTAATGGATTCATCTACAAATTTCAACAGGTTTGCTTATAACATCACATGATCTTTCTTATACACCTACATTAGTTTTAATCAATTATGGCCTGATGCAGTTAGCTGTATTGTTAAAAAAACAAATGTTTCTTTTAAAATTAATGCAATTACTTAATTTGTGTGTGTGTCCTGTCAAATATTTTCCTCTTGCAAGACCTCTCAGAAAACAAGTTTAGAAACAATGCATCATAGGGATGAAACCAGCATAAATAAAAAAAACAACATTATTTTTACTGGCACCCAAAAGGGGAATAGCCACTTTTAGTTTTGTGTGCTATGACTGTTTGTCTCTTTCTCAAACCATCTAGTTTAGATCTCAAAAACTAGAAAATATATTTATATCCGATATCATATTTTAGAAACTTTTAAAGTTCTGATGCAGTGGCTACTTTTTTTTTTCTTAGAGTGAAAAATTTAATTTTTAAATTGACTATGCAAGCACATTTTTAATAAAAATACACCATTTTCAGAGCTATTCACTATTAATATAAAAAATAGGGTAAACTACTTTAATTAGGGAGGTGATCTTTCAGTATATTTTTTACACATTTAAACAAACAGTTTTATTTTTGTAAAATAATGTTAAAAGTCTCTTCCTTGAAGACTTGAATGAAGTTAGGCCTGGTTCATTTCAAACCATATAAGTTTATTGAATACATTTTAATATTAACAATGTAATAATAATAACATTAATAAATCTCTGTATCCTATAATCCTGTTGTCATTCAGACTAACAATACAACATTATCAGCAACACTTTCAAGACCTACAAGCCTCTATTTGTATTGTAGTTGTTGATAGTTTGTAGTTCATAGCTTATTATATTCATGCTTAAAATAATACTTCTGGGGGTATTTTGAATTTGTGTTTCCACACAAACTATCTTTGTAACTTTGTTTTATAATGAGAAAGAAATCTCTTGACAACCATTTGTGCACTGTTGAGCTAGCAATGCCTATGTTATGAATATCATTTAAGACTCACCATTTTTATTTTGAATGAATGCAATTTTGTTTTTCTATATCGAGAATTTTTTTTACTCTTTTGTTTTCATGGAAATAAAGTGAGGTTTTAAATGAGTTTTTAAATGTATTATTACTTGGAGACAATTTTTAAATAACTTGATTAATTAAATTGAATAAAATGGCACATTTTTTCCTAAGAGAGTTAAAAACATTGAATTAGTTTTCTAATGAAGCATTTCCGTGGGGCATCTCTGTTATCCCGACCACATTGACCGCGAGTTGGATATCATGTTCTGTGTGAGCTGTGTTATGACCATTTTCTTTGTTTTGGTATAGGACAGTAGAATTCAAAGCTTGTACACATTGTAATAATTCACCGACAAAATAACAACAAATAAAAAGGCTACCTACAAGGCTCTTCGCATTAAAGTGTAAACAATTTATAATGCAATTAAAACACAATTGCTAATCATACATGGGTAAATTTAATTTTATTATTGTTCTTTCATAGTTCCATAATAAATCAAAATGCAATAAGATGGTGCACAAATGTTTAATTTATTCTATTCATGCATTAAAACTTGTTTATGTTTACAAAGAAATGTTTAAATGTATTGCCAGTGATGTAAGGAGTTTTTTTTCTGTTTGACATCATAAGAAAATTTTCATTCATAAAACAATCTAGCCAAAATAATTTTTTGATAATGAGACATTTTCAAACTAATATAATTTTTGACCTCAAGTTTTCTTGATGTGCCCAAATGAGTTGAGATTCTTTTTCTCATTAATATACACATACCTTAAAATTTTTAAGAAAATCATTAGACCCAATTTTGAAATATATATATATATATATATATATATATATATATATATATATATATAGATAGATAGATAGATAGATAGATAGATAGATAGATAGATAGATAGATAGATAGATAGATATAGATAGATAGATAGATAGATAGATAGATAGATAGATAGATAGATAGATAGATAGATAGATAGATAGATAGATATAGATAGATAGATAGATAGATAGATAGATAGATAGATAGATAGATAGATAGATAGATAGATAGATAGATAGATAGATAGATAGATAGAATTGCTCACTTAAGAGTATAGGATAGGATAAATGTCATTTACACATAAAAGAACTAAAAAGTAGGATCTATCTCATCTATATAATAAACAAAACAAAAATGTTTGCTCTGAGTTACTTTAAATTTAATGATTACCAAAGAAACCAAAAAAAGAACAAATTGTCAGCTTTTGCTTTCTTTGTCTTCCAGCCAGGTAAATACTTTCTAACCCTTACAGCTTCCAATCCACTCTATTCACGATCTATCAACACAGTCATTGAACTTGTACAACGTGTTAAATCCATGACAATTAAAGAAGTGGAGTCTTTAGTTGAGCCAGGATACTTAAAGCAATTCAATGTAAGTGAGCCCTAAACATTAAAAAAAGCTTTCATTCAACAGTTGCTTCCCTTACTTCTCTGTGATTGCTTAATGAAATCTTTGCGATGAGTGATTCATTATTAATCTTGAACATTAAAACATTATTACCAAGAATTCTTTGATGGATTCATGCACTAAGTATTATATTATCTCAATATTTGTATGTTGCTTGTTCTTTCATTAAACTACAGCCTTTGTCAGAACATGAACTAAATTGCTGACTGTGTGAAGTGAGATCTCCGTACTGAAAATCAGCAATAATTTTAGGCTACAATAACCTTAAAATAATATAGTTTACATGTCACTATGATATTTGTTCCTTAAAATTTTCCTAATTACAATATAATGAATTGTATTTTGTTGCATGTTGTGACTTCATAAATGCCATAAATTCTAAGATACATTTATAGGGTTAAATACATTTTACCTCAGATTTTAAAGATTAATTTCAGATTAAGTTCAAAGCTTTTGTTTATATTATTTTTATTATTTATTAAACTTTAAAAATGTTTTATAATTCAAGATTGAAAAAATGTACAATTAATATATTAAATGATTTTACAGAAAGCCTTGTTGACATCCTGATTTAATTTTTTTTTCTAAGGCTATAGAGAAGATGTGTGACATTTGTGGTACTTCTGATGTCTTGTCTAAGATGTTTAAAATAATATTCCAGAAGATTAAAAGTATAAAATTGGTATCCCTAATAAGTATACTTAGCTTATTGCATCATTCATATAAACTTTATATTTTCTAATTCAATGTTGCAAAAACTTCTTATAGACATTGATAAAATTCTCTGTTTTTTTTTTTATATAATATTCTTATTTTTATTGAAACAAAGTATATGTTATCATAACACATTTCCAATTATAATCTGTGAAAAAACAGTCTTAGTCTGAATAAAGTGAACTGGAAATTTCAAAATACATACTTTACAAAAAATTTGCTACATGGAAAAATATCATCTGACATCCCCAACTAAAATTTAAAAAGCAAACAATATCTGGTTATCTTGGAGTAAATTTGTTTTACAAATGCACATACAAATATTACAATGGTGACAACTAAATGTACATTCTTTCTACAGTCGAATGGGAATATTTACATTGGATTTTTAATGAACAAAGTGACTATGTGATGAAAAATCATTATTAGTGCTATGATACATAGTCCTTTATCTTGTCACTTATGATTTTATCAATAGGTTTCTTTTTCTGACTATGGACAAGACACATGTGTCTACATTGACTGGGGCAATGGTGTGAACAAATCAATATATGGGGACAATTTATCTTTCTGTGTTGATCCTAGCTTTAGCAATGCTGTTGCTAATGGTAACATGAATAAGTTGACAACAGAGCTAATAGGAATTAGATACTTAGCAGAAGGTTTGTACACATTTCTATGCAACTATCACTATAATAATTATATTATAATAATATTCACACCTTCACCTTCAGCTATCCCTTATTCTGTTGGACCATTGGGACACCACACAAGAACTGTCAACCGTCTTTCTCCTTTCCTCTCTGTCCTTTGTCTTGGATAGAATTTCCTTCACTGACAGGCCTGTACATTCTTGGGAGTTGTTTTCCTATTGCTTTCTCTGTCTTTCTCTTCTTTTTCTTCTCCCTGAAGGAAGGTCTTTGCGAGCCCTGAAGAGTTTGAGTTTTTTTTTTCATAGTGGTTAGCAGGTCATCGTGGGGTCCAATTACTGTATTAATCCTGTTTCTTATCTCTTTATTCATGATACAGTCTTTGTAAGTGACACTTAAGATCTTTCTGTAGCATCTGAGTTCCATTGCTAGGATCCTCTTCTTGAGATCTGCAGTCAGCATCCAAGATTTGCATGCATATAAGAAATAAGAATGTGGTTGTGACCAGACCATCAATCTGATTTGAGTGTTGAGGACTATGCATTTGTCTATCCAGATTATTTTGAGTTTTGCAAGTGCTGCTGTAGACTGTGCAATTATAATAATAATAATAATAATAATCTTTATTATTTGTAAGGAAATTTGTCTTACAATTTGTGCATTACACCAAACAAAAAACATTATAACTATAAGAAACCAAAGTGTACATTCACACCAGACTCACTCATAATTTACATGTGATAAAGTTTATACCAGATTGTTCTTATTTAAGGATTTGATTGCCAGGGGAACAAAAGAGTGTTTTTGTCTGTTTGTCTTTGCTATCAGTGTCTTGTATCTCTTTTGTGATGGTAAAATCACAAAATCCTGACACAAAGGCTAGTAGTTCAGGTTTGGTTCCTTCATCTGAGACAATAGTGCCAAGGTATTTAAAACTACTGACACGTGTCAGCTTTTTTCCACCAATGGTGATGTCCCTTTTAAAGCCCTGTTGGTCATAATTTTTTTTTTTTTCGGCATTGATTTGCATACTATAAGCTAGGGAAGTCTTGTCTATATACATTACCGAATCAGCTAATTTTTCTTCTATCCCTGCCAGACCATCTATGTCCTTTGCAAAGTGCAAGTTAGTAATTTTACTTCATCCAGTGCTTACAGATACTTCATAACCCTCAAGTGCATTTTCCATTATCCTTTCAAGGTAGATATTGAAAAGAGTTGCATTAGTGGCCTGCTTATAGAGGTTTTGGGTAATTTTTATTATGTTTTGATTTATATTCTATTCTTCCAATGTTGTCCAGAGTGCCCCATGCCATACTCTGTCAAAAACTTTCTTGAAGTCAATGAAAACATGGAAAAGGTTCTCTTGGTGTTGGAGGTATTTCTCACAGAGCATTCTGAGGTTTAGGATTTGTTCTGTTGTGCTGCAACATTGTCTAAAACCTGCTTGTTCTTCGGATAGAATTTTGTCTGCTATCAGTTGTAACTGGTTGAGTATAATTTTTAACAGGACTTTGCTGGGATGCCTTATGAAGCTGATTGTCCACTAGTGTTTGCAGAGCTTTTTAAATTGCTTTTCTTCGGAAGAGTGATGATGAGTGATTGAATCCAGGATTTGAGCCATTCTCCTGATAGCCAGATCTTTCTGCAAATTTTATCATGGTCTTTCCTCCAGCCTATAAAAGCTCACTAGGAATGTTGTCTACTCCAGCTGATTTTCCCTTTTTCAGTGCTTTTACCGCTTATGCTACTTCCTAGCAAGAGTTGGATATTTCTCATTGTCACAGGAATTTTTATCAACTCAGGACCTCCTGAGATTTGAAAGCTGTATAACTCTGAACATATTATAATAATATTGTTATTTTATATATAGAAATGATTTTTAAAAAAATCATCAACAACATTCATATAAGTCTATTGGTAGCAATATATTGGTACTATAGAAAATATTTAATGCATTTAAAATTAAAATAACACATAAAAAAAAAAGAATTAACACTATCATAATCTCCTCATTTTAAACCCACTAGCCTGATTTATTGGTCCACGTGTAAAAAAGCCATGACCTACCAGCCCAATATATAGGTCTTGCACACCTTACCTTAGACTGACAGTCCAAAATCTAAAAAAAAAAAAGTTCGACTGTTAAATATTGGTGGTAACCTTGCTAAATTGTTCTGTGTATAAAAGAAAAATCTACATGCTGGGATATTAAAACTGGCAAACCAAGAAAGAATATTGGAAATAAACATGTTAACATTTTTTTTTCTAAATTAAATAGAGCAGTTTATAATCTCGATTAAGTAGTTTGTTTCTGTGTACCTTTATGCTATGGATACTTTCCTCCAGAAACTCATGGGAATAGGGATTTAAGGGCAGCTAAATAAGGGTTCAAAGGATTAACTTATTTTCAAAGTTGGAAAAAATGGTGTGGGTTGATTTTTTATAAGCATATTCTATTTCATAGAACAGATGAATTGAATCTACAAATATATACTTTCTTTTTTTTAGTGGGGTACACTATCAAAAGGTAATTGTGGTATTCCTATTGTCAATAATTAATGACTTTGTTTTTCTGTTTCAATAATCACAAGAATATAATCTCTACAGGAATATATACAGTTAAATTTATAGCCCAGAATGCTTATGGCAGAGATTCTCAAGAGGTTTCATTTCCTATTTCTCGTGCAAAATGTAGTAAGCCCACAGTCTATATTGATCAAAATACAACAATTTTTTACAATGCGCCAAGGTATAAAAGAGCTAATATAATTCGTCTTCGTGGTATGGCTAGCATTGAATGTCCTACCAGCCTTGATAATATAAAGGTAAACTGTTTAGCACAATCTATTCTTTTTTTATTTTTATAGTAATTGAAATAATTGAAGGAAAAATTGCAATATTCATTTAGCTAAAAATTCAGAATGAAATAAATTATTATTTTATAGCTTTATAATCATTTAAACAGAAAAAACATTGGAGAACTAGTAACAATGAAATATATGTGATTAAAAGGGAAATTACTCATCTGTTTGCTACATTTGAATTTAAAACACCTATACAATTATTTGTATCCATTTAGGAAAAACTAGGTAAAGTTTTTTAGAAAAATAGATATTTGGTTCATGATGACAATTTATGTAAAATATAAGACAATACTTCTATGCTAAGACTCCTTAAGAAAGACTTAGATGTTAGATCTCAGAGACAGTGTTTAAAACAATGAAAGTTTCACATAATTCAATTGTGTGGGAGCCAGTGCTTTCTTTGACATTTTATCACCTTTTTCCTGTACATTATGCTTTAATAACTGATTGAGTTGAGCAAGAAACTTAAATCTTTGTGTTAGAAATTGACTTCAAACAATTTTCAAATAATGTTTACTTAAAAATATTTACTGATCTAATTTAAAAATGTCTCTTGTATAGTTGTATTATATAATTATATATAAATGTTTTTTTTTTACTGGTCAGCTTTGGACCCTGGATGAAGTAAACAACCAGAATGGCTCTGTGATTTCTTCCATCAACATAGCTAACCTAGTTATCGATAAAGCTGAATTGTACATCCCAGCTCAAAGTTTACCTGTTGGCTTGTACAAAGCAACTTATAATGTAGCCATGAATAATAATGGCGTCTATTTCTTTAACAACTCTGCCTTCACTTACTTTCAGGTAGGCTATGTTCACACACAGTTTCTTGTTTTATGTAATAAGCAAATTGGTAGAAATACCATTTAATGGTCTGTGGAGAAGGAGAAGATGCTGATAAGTTTGCTTAGTAATAATTTAAAAAAAATTTTTTTTTCATTCTATAACAACATAATATTTAAATGTAGAGTCATCAAACTTGCATGTACAAGCTTGTGCAAAACTGAGCTTCTAATTATTTCAACTCCTTACTTATATATATTTAAATTTTACAATGATTTTTTTTTTTTCATCTTTTTATTTTGAGGATCAAATAAAATGTAACTTTTACATTAGCTTTTAATAATTAAGTCTCTAATAGTTAAATCCTAAAGAGAGAAGGGTGAATGTTTTCACGACTTTTTAATGACCTACAACATGACTGCTTATACATTAGCACATTGTTAATAAAATGCACCATCTTGGGCTTTGTTCAGAGAGCAAACTTGGACTTAGATGTCTTAACCTATGTAAATATTCTTATAATTGATGCTTTCAAGCAAAAACTTTTTCAGAAATATAAATTTAGCAATAAATTATTTTAAAAGAAGACTCTGATAATTCTTTTAGTTCTATTTTAATTTTTAAAATAAAATTTTTGTTTATGATTATATGTCTTTAATATTTAAAATACAATTTTTAGATTAATTGCCCAATTTGTATCTTACTTTTCTTTGTCTTTCTTTGTTTCCATTAGATTATTCAATCTCCTTTAGTAGCCATTATTGTTAATGGAGGAATGACAGGCATCACTCGAGGATCACAACAGTTTGTAACATTAGAACCTCTGAGGTGGTCATTGGATCCAGATGTTAACTCTGGAGAACCTCATGTAATACTCAAACATTTGTTTCAACATATACTGTCATCATGTTGTTGTCGTTCATTATTTCTTCAAAATTATTATATTTTAGACAAATTCATTCTTCAATATGTAAAATAATTAAAGAATTTCTTTACAGCATTAATTATCTTCATTAAAGATTTACATTAAAAATAGACTGAAATTAAACTTTGAACTTTACAGAACTTAACTGTCAAAAACTGGACTTGTTTTGAAGCATTAACTCCATCTAGAAAATTTCCTTGTAATTTTACATTCAATCCTACTGCTGACAAGCTGAATATCTCAGGTGCAACACTGAAACAAAACTACACATACATATTTCAAGTCACTGTGGCTAAAGATAATCGTTTAGCTACAGCTGAAATTAATGTTCTTATCCAAGGAAAATCCCCACCAGCTATCACTATAGGGTTAGTAGGAAAAATTTGTTCACATGTGTGCATTTACATTCAAACTTTAATTTGTTTAAATATTTTTCTAACTACAAAATTGCTTTCATTTTAAAATTAGAGTCATTAGAAAATGTTATTAAAATATCTTGTCTCTAACTGTTTAATCATTTAATTTAATCATACATTTTGTTTGTGTTACAGATGTCTAGATGGAAGTGTGTGTTACCCTGACACTCTGGGCTTTATAATCCTAGAAAGTTCCAGAGTTTCTTTTGATTGTTCATGTCCAGACTGCTCACCCAGTGCCACATATCAATGGGGTGTATCTATGTATGATTATCGCTGGAATGATGAATGGAGACCTGTTAAAGACAGTGTTGTTCTTAATCAGAGTATTAGTAAGTCCAACTTTTTCAAGCTTTATTTTGAACTAACTCTCTTTTTGCTGAACACATCAAATCAATGTGTTATTGTTTCAATCATTTTCATTGGAAGCTTAAAGATGTAACCTATCTACTGTTTTTTGGTTAGATTTTTTTGTTCTCTAAATCAAGAAACTCATCAATATTAAAATAGATCCCTATTTTACAGCCATGTTAGTACAAGAAAATAGAAATACCTTTCCTTCTAAAGGTAAGGTTTCCCTTTCAGACCTTGTGGTCAATAGGGCAGATAATGTAAAGGTCATCTATTTCTGTAGCCTATGGTTAATGAAGGTTTCATGTGACCAGCACAACAACCAACCGCCTTTACTGGTCCCCAACTAATGTCAGGTACCCATTAGAGCTGTGTGGACTTAGAGGCACCGGAAGATCCCGAAATTTAAAAATCCCAGTCTTCACCAGGATTTAAACCCCAACCCCAGTTTGGAAGCCAAGCGCTTTACCGCTCAACCACTGTGCTTCCAACATTTCTTTCTGGTATTATAAAATCATTTTCTGATATGATATTCTGTAAAACATTTTATTTTACTAACAGAAACTGCAGTTTTCTATTTATTTTTGGGGATTTATAAAAGGAAAATGGTTAATTTTTTAAAAATATTATGTATTAAAATGAGTCAGTGCATGCATTATTTACAGGACTAATTGAGCATCTTTGAAAAGACTTAGATACAAATTGATGCTATTATATTAAATCTTTAAAGGCATTTGAAGTTCACCACCAAAGCTTGCTTAAAAAATTTTAATACTTTGGCATTCATGATTTCTGACAGGGAGAAAACAAACTGTTATAATAAATGGCTCTAAATTAATAACAATAACAGTAAACTCAGGTGTACCTCAAGGAAAATTCTTACTACTATTTCTAATGTACATAACTAATTTACCAATTGCATTAGTTCAGAAACAAACAAAAAAATTTGTACATGATTGCAAAATAAATACTTTATTAAACAACGCAAGATACAGAAATTTTACAAAGATAATTCGATGAATTACTGAAATGGGAATCAAATTGGAGCATGTCTTTCCACCCAGAAAAATGTCAATTATTCAGAGTAAAAAAAAACTAAAACAAATAAATATCACTTATCTTATTCATGGTAAACCAGTAACACAGATTAAAACCTCAGAATACCTAGGTGTTATAATAAATGAAAAACTGTCATGGACTCCCCATATTGATGAAAATATTAAAAAAATCAAACAAAGCATTAGGGTTTATTAAAAGAAATTTCTATAAATCAAATAAGAACATAAAACTAAAATGTTATTTAGGACAATAATAGAATATGCATCCTCTGTTTGGGACCCCTCAACTCAAGAAAACATTAAGAAACTAACAAGAAAAAACTCAAAAAAATACTTTAAAAAAAATTATATTAAATTTATCTGTATCAATTAGTTTGGATCAGTCATGTAATTAAACTTGTAATAGATCTAGATTAACAATAATAAATATGTGCCATTAGAAATAGTTTTACCAATTGGTTGCAGTGCAATTTCATGCTTTTAGCTTTCTCAATGGGCTATGATCCTATCACTTGTCTGGACCAGTTGGGTAGGGGGGAAAAAAGGATAAAGTGGTGAATGTAACTATGATCTCTTTTAAATGCATAAAAAAGGTTGTACAACTTGCATTCTAACTCAGGGCTCAAGCCTCCTCAATAGTAGATGCATAACACTTAGGACATAATATTTTTCTTTTTTGAAGTAATGTCTTTTTTTACTAGATAAGATAAAAACTAATTCAACATCTATAAATTACCATTTTTTCCAAACAAATATGAATACTTAATTAACTAGTTGTTTATTTTTTTTAATTGATTCTTGTCTTGTCAGGTACTAGAAATAATTGTGCAAAATTCAACTTGATCAGAGGTTGGGTGTGGGAGAAATAATGTGTACAAACTTTAAACAAACAGACAAGCAAAGTGAGTACCTATTAGCTTTTTAAAAAGTAAAGTAGCAATTATACATAAAAGACTGAATCATAATCTTCAATACAAAAACAAAATCTAATAAAATACTAAGAAAGACACAAAGATAAAGAGACATTGCTTGTTCCATATACTAGGACAAATTTGTATGAATACTCCTTCTTCCATAGTGCTATTAGAGCATGAAATGGGTTACCTGAGCTAGCCGGGAAAACCAGTGACTTAGCAGAATTTAGGTCATTGGTTAATATGCATGACTAAATGCATGACGTAATCATCTTCTTTTTTTTGAAGTAACGTCTGTATCATATAAGATGAAATAAGATAAAAAAACACATTGCACATTAAACTCAAAGATGACATGCTTAATTTCTAAAATTCAATGCATCTCTAACATCATCTCTAAGTAGTTTATAAAATATAGAATTGAAACTGGTTATTTATGACATTTGTAAATATCTCATAGATACTATGCACATTTTAAATCTAGATACTGCAGTTGTGATCCATTACAGTTATCCATTTCTTAAGTGGGATATAGGATTCCTGATAGATATAAATACAAACTAATAATAAATGGCTCCAAATCAACATCAGTAACAGTAAACTCAGGTGCATCTCTATGGTTTCCAATTTACATAAGTGAGTTTTGTAATTAATTAAATAAGATAAGAATTGAAAGAGTTATAAAGAGATCCTGCAAAAAGTTTACCAAAACAAAATTAGAGGAAACATAAGATTCAGATTTGAGTCAAGTGATTCAAATACAAAAACAGAATTTAATAAAATACTCTGAAAGACACAAAGATAAAGGCACATTCCTTGTTCAATATGCTAGGACAAATTTGTACAAATACTCCTTCTTCCCTAGTGCTATTAGAGCATGGAATGGGTTGTCTGAGCTAGCCAGGAAAACCATTGACTTGGCAGAGTTTAAGTCATTGGTTAATATGCATGACTAAATGCATGACGCATAGAATGTAATAATCTTCTTTTTTGAAGTAACATCTGTATTATATAAGATAAGATAAGATTAAACTGTGTTGCCAGTCATCCCCTAAAAGAAGAGCTTTGAATTTCAGACATTCTGAACCCTCTGTAGATTGGCCTTGACATTACCATGGGCAGGATTTAGCAACTATCATGACAACAGTTCAAAGTGTTTAAGTTTATTTACATTTTTTAAACAGTAAGCCTAACTCTAACTTATTATAATGTTGTTTGTACAAACATTACATTACTTAAAACAAAACAGTAATAATTAAAATGAATTTTTAAGTTAGTAGGCTACACTTAACTAGTCTACTGTCAATTGGTTTAGCAGTCTTTTAAGCCAAACAAATTATGTTCTTTTTTTCTCTTAAAAGTAGAAAGTTACATCTCTGAATGTTACTTAATAATTTTATGTTTAATTTTATACTAAAAACTCACATGTTTTTATTAATATATAGTTGGAACATTCTCTGTGACAATATAACCCATTAAGCTAAAAGCTATATGTGTAGTCCGATAAGTGCTTTATTTTTTTTTAAATATACCATTCTAGAGTGCTTTAATAACTAATGTCTTGGTATTACTAATAAATAATATTAATTGTGTTTTGAAGTGCATAATTTTGTACATAACTTGCATGCTATTATTTATTTTTATTTCATGTTAGGTTTAGCTAAGAGAAATATATCATTCTCTTTTTTTAAAAAATGCAAATTCTTTTTCTACTCAATGTCTGAATCTAGAAACAATATTTTAAAAATAACAACAGCAGAACACAGATCAAACAATTGTTTTTAGCTCCATTTCTTAAAGGCTGAGTTTCCTAAGCCAAAAGACACAAATCTCTAACATACGAAATTTATAAATAAATTATACTAATTGAATTGACCAAAAAAGAAGCAAGTTAGGTTTTGTTCATGTGTAATCTTACAGTCTAATCTCTTAGATTCTGAGCTTCAGCCACTGAATCATTTGCATATTTGCAAGAAAAAGAAATAATTGTATAATTTGGCTGTTATTTTAAAACAACATAATTTGGATATAGGACAGATAGAATTTTAAAGGATTTATTTTATTTCTGTCAGTATAATATTTCACCTTAAGTTATACTAGAAACTATTTTATATGTGCATGATGAACACTGCTAACAATTGATCATACTTTTATATTTGTTAACACTAACAACTTATTTGATTCTTCACTTACATTTTGATAAACAGGTTCATATGGTAAGACTTTATCTAACTCAATACTAACAGCTATTTATAAGCACAGTTTTTAGAATTTTTGACACTAACTAACATTATATTTACTCTGTTAGAAGATCTGATTTTCAGAATTGCTATTGTAGTTTTTCTATTTTTAGCCACAAGACTGGCTGATATATCCTAGCTTATGAAACAAAATTGTTTCAAGCCCTTGCTAATTTGTTAGAATATGTGGTTAGCATGCGTATATGGCATGCATCATTTTTGCCTGTCTTTTAGTTCTATTTTCATTATTAAATGAAACAAAATTACTATTACTAGATCTAGTGTGTCCATCCTTATTGAAGCTGAAATTTGATCATTAAATAAAATTGTAAAAAATATTGACAAAGTCAAAAAATTAAAACTCATAAATGAATTTACTCATATGGTATCTTTGTAATAAAAAATATCTTTTCTCAATTTAATCAGATCAGTGAATGTATCTAACAGAATTTTGATTTGTGACTTCTTATAATGTTATCTTTTCTAGAAAGGCATTGAAGTGAATTCTGAATATAAGCAGCTCTAAGTTCCCACCCACCCCCTTAGAAACTTAATAATAGATCTACTCTTTTAAATGTACATTCTATATAACACTAACATGCTAAAGTTGTAAAGAAACTTTTCTATCAAAGGTTAAAAATATAATATTTAGAAGTTTGTAAAACATTTGCCTTTCTATTGTACTTGTACTCAGACTTAAATTCTCCTGTAGTGCTCAGCACATTATGAAACAAGTTGTCTCCACTGACACGCCTACAACTTCAGCTTCATCCTAGTTGGTGACCATATAGAGTGTTTTTAAATTGTCAATGCATTAATGGTGCCATGTTATAAGGGGTTGGACATGTTGCTATTTTCATCACTTTGGTGTCCAAGCCAAAGCAATGCTCAACATGTTCCATTTAGTATGTCTTAGGATGTGTCTGGTAAATCTTATGCTATGATCATTCATGACTTTGCTGAGGTTTTGAATGCCGCAATGGATTTTCTCATTAAAAGACTCAACATAGAAACAAACACATAGACACACTTTTATAATTACTTGGTATTTTTGAAGTTTAAGGATGATGACATCAACCACAACACCTTCAAATGCACCAGAATTTCAGAATTTATCCCTAAAATTTGATCCTACCAGTCTCTCTTGTATTTACAGTTCCAATGACTAAAGAAGTATCAATTATGCTAGCATACTTTATTCAATTTTGTAATTAGTAAAAGAAAATTGTTTGACTTTGTTTAATTTATATTTTAAAAGGGATTCAAGAAAACAAATGTATTAATTGTAACAGTGCTTTTAACAATACAGTATTAGCAAGATTTATAATAGGGTTGATAGTTTCTTTGTTGTTGATGGTTTATATTTCTTTTTTGTACTGATTCACTTGTTTTTAAGACTTTTAGATTCTTATTTTTAGATTCTCAACATTCCATTTACAGACTTATTTTCGCACACAAATCTTTTCCTTTTTCTTAACAAGTCCTTTTCTATCACATTTTATCCATTCTTGAACTTCTTTTTTTCTTTGAATTTACACATCTGTTCTCTGCTTTAATAATCCTATTCTATCCTTGTTTCTACTCACATTCTCTACATCAAAGTGTTTTTTTTTAATCGCTTCAGTTTTTTTATGTTTATTGTAAAATAAAAGTACCTTTCATAAGTTTTATTTGTAAAATAGAAAAATAGATAGGCCTACCTATATGCATTTTCTAAAGGGTCTTGGGGTGAAAGACAGATCTGAAACAAAGTAGTACACAATAATTACTTTAATATTAGCTTTCTTTAGCATATGACAAATGGAAGACCTATTATCTTTATTGCTCTTCCTGATCCGATTGGGATATGCATAGAGGTCTTAATTGACTTACCATTTTATAAATATTTTGGAACTGTAAGCAGCAATTTAAATTAAGAAAATTTTGTGAGGACCAGAAATATGTTTATAATAATTTAATAAAATAAAAAAAAACCCTTTCCTTCTTATAAAAACATTTTAAATAATTAATTTAATTCTCCACCACCACCACCATTTTTTTGTCTGATAATTTTTTTTTAAATTATGAACACAGACATTTTGTTGTTGCATCCCGGGGACCTATAAAAGTAAAACATTTCTACTAATCACTTGAAATGATCATATTTTATAAACAACCAATTGTAAAGGTTAAAATGGTAGGAATATATGCTTAGTGTAATCTTATTTATATTTCTAATTTTGAACAGGTTTGACCTCCAAGCAGTTGTCTTTAGAGAAATCACTACTAAAAAGTCTTTCAAAGTATGTCAGTAAATTGCGGATCCAATGCAAAATTGATGATGTTAGTGGCAATATAAGTGCAGAGACTCAACTTATTGTAAATAAACCACCTTCCAACGGAAACTGCTCTATTCAGCCAATGAATAAAACTGCCACTATTGATGCTGAGCCAATGTGGCAGGTTGAGTGTAATGAATGGAATGATACGGATGGCATAAAGGAGTTTCAGTTTTTCAGTAAGATTTTACAATTATTTATTAAAATATTTATTTTTTTTAAACTACATTTAATAATACATAAGTGTGTGTGTTTTTATTTGTTTTATACAAATGAATGCATGATTCAAAACAGGTGTTTTTGATCCTGAAGAAGTAGAGAGAGAAATCACTTCCTATCCCTTACCAGGGGGTACAACTGTTATGAAACCTTTATCAATCAATGTCAGCCTTCCTGTTGGTCCAGACTACAAAGGCTACAGACAGAATATCAAAGCTGTCATAAGAGACACCCTGAATGCTGTTACTGAACTAATGTATGTACTTATTAGTAGTCTTCTTTATATAAATACAGTTACTTTTTTTTTTAAAGATATTAAAAATGTTTTCATTACACTTAAAAATGAGCTTTTACAGATAGAGAATCAAATACTTTGTCATATTTTCTATACATACTTATCTAAAGTGTTTCTGGCTATTGTCAGTTCTATATTGATTCAGTACTGGCTAACTCATTTGGATGTAGCTTTTAATTTTTTTTTAGTTAGCAATACTATTGAGTATTATTCCAAGTCTTTGTGAATATTTCTTGATCATAGATCCTCTTAATAATTCTCTTTCTGCAGAATTCGTGAAGTTATTGTTCTACCTCCTGATGATGCTGAGATGAAAAAATACATCACACAAATATTACAAAATCCAAACATTGAATTTTACAATATTTTTCAAGTAGGAGATCAAAGGAAAGTCACTGAAATGGCTACAGCTTTTGTATCTTCATTAAACACTCTATCAAAGGACAGTCAAAGTGGTAGTACTATTTAGTTCTATATTCTAAAAAAATAGAGAGGGGATAAAATAGCTGTGTCTAGATAAAAGAGCCTTAACAGATATGATTTTGATCTCAGACCAATATGATAAAGTAGCAGAAAAGTGGGAGGCTGTCTATCTGTCTATAATAAGCTAAGTAATACAGATTAAAAAACAAAAGGATGAGTATTACTGAGGAGCAAAACATTTCATTCTTTTTCTTAACACAAATAACTGGCTGCTTGGCATTGAATTGTTGGAAATAAAGTCTCTGGGTATAACTCACAAGATTTCTCTCAACCTCCTTTGAATCTTAGTAGATGTCTTCCATGACTTACATGCATTGGTCCCTTTGGGAGGATGATATTGATGAGCCAATCTTCATTGCTATTAACTGATTGACCCCAAAAGATAAATCAAATTGTGGGAAAATTAGCTCTAGTAATCATGCTGTGCAGATAAGTTACTTCTCTGGTGTTAGTTAGGGCACTCACTCTTGAATTTTGGAATTATTAATCTTTAGACATAAAAAGTAAATGGAATCTACAAACTTTCTTCTTAATTTATTTGTAAATATTTATCTCACATTTTTGTGGAACCTTTCTAACTAATAATACTTCAAAAATATTATCCATCTTCAATTCAATTTCAGAGTTATTTAAATACCTGTAATATATCTGCCTTATTGCAAAAATATTAATTAAAGTAGGAATTGACTGCTTGATCTATCAACAGAATATGAATTTTATGATGTTCCCAGTAATATGATTTGCACTGGCTATGGGTCCTTTGATAAAAACAGGAAAAATGCTTATTTAAAGGTAAAAAAAAATAAATTTTGAAATGATGACTTAACATTTTTGTTTTATATTACTTCTGGCTTTGATAGAATATTCTGAAGCTCAACAGATTAATTTTGTTTTAGCCAAATGCAAGTGCTATGGATGAAAAGCAATACATCTTTGAAGTAGAGAGAGATCAAAGATCACAGGTATTTGTTACTACTTCTATAGGAGATATTTGACTCAAAGTAAGACAGCAATGTTCATTAATTGTTTTCACAATGATTGTTATTTTATCTATACAGCTTAGGACAAAAATAATAACATTTGCTTTGAACACAACGTTTGAAGACCCAATAGCTATTCAACAAGTAGCTGGACTGTTAGCTGTAGCTGCAGCTCAACCTACAGAAATTACACCTGATTGTATGGTAAGACGTAAGCTTACAGTTACATTCAATGAATGACTTCAGAGATCACATTAGATATATCGACCTCACACTAGACTAACCAGTTTTTTTAAAGTACACTTGTTTCAGTTATATTTGTTAAATTTTGTGTTTTAAAACACAACACAGTGGGGAAGCGTGATCGAGAGGCTAAGTGCGCTTGAACTTAGCTTGGCTTGGCTACCTATGTAGGTGGCTTGAGTTTTGACACCCGACATTCCCTAAAGGCAGCACGGAAAAACCTTCTCCTATATACCCCTCCCTCCACTGGTCCACAACTGAGATTGGATCGAAGCACTCTGAGTATGCTATAAGCATGAAAGTAGCGCTATATAAAAGCCACAATTTATTGATTTACTTGTAAGTTATTATAATTTTACATGCTAGTTATTAAATAAATACCTTGTCACTACAAATACACCTGGAAAAAATGTAAAACTACTGACTTTACTTTTAGATTAAGGCAAACTACTTTGACATAATAAATACAGTACAAATATTAATACATACAATATATTCATTTTTTCTAGGACTTGATCCTGGAAGGAATTTCTAAAATGATTGAAAACCTGAATGATCCTATCAAAATGGCAGATATTCCACAAGAAGTCATTGAAAAAGCTATGACCAATATTTTTTCTGTTATAGGAGCTATGATGGAGGTTAGCTATTGACATTGTGTTTATGTGTACTGTATGTTATTAATATGTAGAATTATTCCCCTTAGGAAGAACGTTCATATTTTATTGTTGTGTGTAACCTGTTATATAAGAGTGTTTTATTAAAGAGTCTGATGCATCCAGTGTCTAGTGTTAGCATGGTTTATTGAGTTTAGTGCCCTTTAGTGTAATATTAAGCTTAGAAGTGTATCTTTTTTAAGCTAACATAAGCTTGTTTAACCCAGTACAACAAATGTATACATTTGCTACCTAGTTATCTATCCAAACAAAATTGGTTCCAACTGAATCCTTTATTTCAGGCTGCAGGTGCTAATGGCAACTTCCCAACTCTACAAGAAATGGAAAAAACTAAGAAAACTGCGTCATGGAAATTTTATGACACATCTCTGCAGGCTATAGGAGGAAAAAATGGTGATTGTCTCTCCTTGAAAAGTATAGCTCTAAATAAAAAAAAAAATGGAATGGTATTGATGTTCATATTGTCCTTTTTTTCTCAGAATTAATAATGAACTTAAGTCTGGATTGTTCACTAAATTGATAATGAAGTCTAAATAATTTAGTTACATAGTAATTCTTAATATGATTAAAACTAGATAAACAAATATATATTAGCTAGTCAAGTAATAATGGTCTCAGTTTCTCAACGAAAATTGCACAGACTAAAAAATTATTTCTTTAAATATCTGCATAAAAATAAATTTTAATATTGCTACCAAAATTTAAAGTTATGAGGATGTTCTCCATTATTTTATTTTCCTAAATTTTGTTTATAATAATCTCCCATCCTTTTTCATATTTATGTTGTACACTTATTTATAAGAGCTTTGCTGAATCTTTAACATTGCAAGGGATTTCAAACTAAGTTTCAATAATTATGGATAATACCTTGCATTTTTCAATATAGATGTAGAGTCCATACAAAATTTTGATGAAGCAATTAAAGCACACACTAAATTTGTTTACAGAGATGCATTTGTTCAAAAGGTGAGTTAGAACATTGACATTTTTTTAAAGCATCCTATTTTACTTAGAATGTAGGTCCAATTAAAAAGATGATTGAAACCAGTGTATTTTGAAGGGTTCTTTGGAGTAGTTTTATACATTTAGACTTTGTGTGTATACAATTTTTTTTTTCATTTATGTAAGACTTATATCAGTATTTGTTCATTCAACATATAAAAAAGAAATTTAAACTTGAAATTGTGGGTTCTTTTATAATCTTTTTTATGTCATCTGGTTTATTTGTAGGGCATTGAGGCTGGACAAAAGATTAATATCTTAATGAAAAGTATGTCAAAACTTTTTAATAGCTTTGCTATTCCTGGACAAGTCATGAATGGAACATCTTTCAGATTGAAATATAGCATGGAAAAAAATTACATAGATAAGTTTACTGGAAAAACTGTCAAACTGTCCAATTCAGATGCTGAAGTTGTGCTGCCTAACAATATCAAAGACTTGTTTCCTGGTTTAAATAAAACAGATGTGGTTACATTTCAGGTAAACAAAATAATTGACAATGCACAATTCAAACAAACTTTTCTTCTTCAGTTCAAACACTTATTTTAAAAGTATGAAAAAATATATTGCAACACTGACACAAAGCCAGACAACAATTATTGTTAAGTGTACACAATTTTGAAAACAGTAATGTTTTAAAAATTTGTTCCTTCATATCATAAGACTGCAAAGACGCTGCCAACATTTTAAGAAACTCTTAATTGTTTACTTCATTTCACATTTATATTCCATCTTTAGAATCATGGGAACTTAGGACACTCATTGAACTTTTTTTTTTTGTTTTCTCAATTTAAGCATTTTTTTAAACTCTTGTGTAAAATTCTATTTGTTTACAAGGCAAGCAAGACTTCTCCAATGTGGCTAGATATCCAGGTGTAGTTGAAGCTCAACTCTGGTGCAACCCCACAATTTGCAGATTAATGCTTAGTACATTGAACAAAAAAAGTCTTCTATCAGTTTACTCCCAATCTGGCTATACATTTATTTTAAAATATGAAATAAAATTATTTGAGATGTAAAGTAGTTTGGAAATGTGAAATCAAGTTTCATCCTTTAGCTGAATTAATGAAATAGCAAAATTTGTAAACAAAAAAAACAACAAAAAAGTTAGTAAAGAAGGGATTAATGGGCTTATACTAAATGTAAGAGACATTTGAGACAGTATGTTTATAATATGCTTGATAGTCATACAATAAATTTTCTAGCAGGCTTGCAAAACACATGAAAAATGGTAGGCAGCATGGAGAAATTCAAATATACTGACTTAAAAAGTTGGGTTGAATTTAGAATTCCATTGGCAAAGAAGAATCGAAATTTCATTCTCATGAGAATATTTTAAATCAATCTTGCTACAGATACCTCACTCAGAAAACAGTATAATAGTCCTACTTAGATTAAGAACATAAAAAAGGATGTGCTTCACAGCTTGACCAATGATTTAATAGGACCATCAATATTAATTTTAGACTTTTTTTCCATCTGTAGCCGAAAATAGATTATCCTGCTAGCCTAAATAGAAATTGTTCACTTTGACATTTTTCTGTTAATTTCGTGATACCTTTACCATAAATTTTAATATGTCCATCATTCAAGAGTTCTTAAACACTCTATTAAGTCCCCATAAGAGTCAAGGCTGGTCTTTTAAAGATTTTAGGCTAATGACAATTTAAAGTTTCTGCAATTTTTATTAGAAGCTAACAATCAAAAGTGAGTTGATGAAAACTATTAACCAAATGTTCTACCTTTAAACAGTTTGAATAGCTGAGTAGGGAAACTTGTTTTCTTTTATTGTATTATTACATTTATGGGTGATTGGCCTCCAGAGAAGAAGGCCTAAATGAAAAATGGCAGGTTGATTAAGATGCTCTTTTCTTCTCAAACAGCTGCAATGAAATCATTTCCATGAATTTATTTTGTTTCCATTTCTTTTCATGGAATATTTTAACCCAAAGGTTTTAGAGATGCATAGTGAATCATCTAGATAAAATACTGATAGTCTGTACACTGCTTTGATAGGCTTTACACTGAATTGATAGGCTGTCACTGCTTTGATGAGCTGTGCACTGCTTTCAAAGGCTGTACAGTGCTTTATAGAGAGATTGAAGTCACATTATATTTTGTACAGCCCAAATCAATGCTAGAAATTATCAACATCTTGAAAAAAATATGACATGCATGACAATTTATGTAATAGTAATTTTATTGTCCAAAATACTATCTTATCTTATCTTATGAAATACAGATGTTACTTCAAAAAAGAAGATTATTACATCCTTCACCTGCTTTGAGATCAATGCATGTTAATCAATGACTTAAATTCTGCCAAGTTTTTGACTTAATATGTACTTTTAGGTATCTCAGTCAACTAATATTCCTAACATTTGATTCAATGTACTTTTAGGTATCTCAGTCAACTAATGTTCCTAACATTTGATTCAATGTACTTTTAGGTATCTCAGTCAACTAATGTTCCTAACATTTGATTCAATGTACTTTTAGGTATCTCAGTCAACTAATGTTCCTAACATTTGATTCAATGTACTTTTAGGTATCTCAGTCAACTAATATTCCTAACATTTGACTCAATGTACTTTTAGGTATCGCAATCGACCAATGTTCCTAACAGATATTCTGATAGTGCCGTTGAAAGTTTTGAGACGTACACACACTTTGTTTCAATGAATTTTTATGGCAAAAATGGAGATGCACTTCGTGTAGTTAACACAAGTTCCCCTATCAAGTAATTCTTTGCTGCTCACATTTTTTGATCATTTGTGTATGGGATTAAATTGTTTGTTTTTTGTTAGAAATGTTACATTGGTCAAAAATTTTTTTTACCTTTTTATTTTTTGTTATAAAGATTTCAATTAACTTTTGATTGCAATTGCTAGAGATAGTGTCTTTTGTCACCTCTAGAATAACAATTCCTCATGATTCCAATGGACCAAGGGGCTCAAAGAAAATCATCCGCCCGTTTGTTACACAGTGGAATATGTTTCAACTGCATCAAACAGAAACCAAGTCTGCAAATGCTTCAATACATCTTCATTTTGAGGTGAGGCCCTACTCTTAATTAGAAAATGTATCTGTTTGGTCTTTCTACTGATTTCCATTCTTAAATTTGGTTTACGATAAATGCATAAACTACTGTCTTCATTGTCTCCTCATTACAAACTGTAAATATTATTGTGTATTGTCTACCTTTGTCCAAATTAAACTAATTACTTTAATCTCAAGAGGTCCCACAAGTAAATGTCTACTACCCTACCTATTACTGTATCTAATTTACCTAAATAACTTGCAAAGCCTAATTACATTGTCCTGAAACTGCTGGAGCAGTATTTGGCTGAACAGTAAAAACAAATATCTGGCTGGAGCTAGAGCCAAATACTATTCCTGCATATTTAGTAAATAGTTTATGTTACTGAACATTTCACTAAAACTTCTAAATAATATGTTAATTTTTATTTTTACTGTTTTTTATTCACTGTATTGTTGTAAACTCGATTACTGATTGATGAATTTAAGTTCAACTTTTATTAGCAGATACCACAGAATAATCTGTATAACCTTCAACAGTGTGTGTGTGTATGAGGCCCCCAACTGTAAAGGGCATGTGTGGGATATATATGCTATATGTATATTTAACTAATGTAAAGTTCTCAATGGTAAAGTGTAATCTAGGCTTATAGTAAGTAAAGTTCCCCCTTTCAGACCTTGCAATCTATAGGGCAGATAATGTTAAGGTCATCTGTTTCTTTGACCAAAGATTAACATGCATGGTGTCATGTGGCCAGCACTAAAGATCCTGAAATTTAAAATCTCAATCTTCATCTGTATTCAAACCCTGGACCCTGTGGTTCAGAAGCCAAGCAGCTCAACCACTACCCTTCCAAATTATCAATTGCTTATCAGATCAAGAGACTCAATGCAGGAGTAAGATTCAAAGTTAAAACATTTCAGATTTAAAGTTAAAATGCTAGGAAGAGTAGTTTAACAGTAATAGTAATTTACAAAATAATAACTAATGCTAATTTACACAAATCTGAGCCTTAAGTATTCTTCTTCTTCATTATTATTTTACATGTCAGAGGGTTTAGATAAGTAATCTTATAACTGAGATGAACCTCGCAGTAGTTTCCAGATCAGGCAGTTCTCTATATAGTTTTTGTTCTATAGGAGGGTTTTTGGGCCTTAGTCTTGTTTGGGCCTCTTATGCAGCTTTCAAGGACATGATCAGCATTCTCTGGTGATGCTCCACAAGGGCAAATTAGTTACTGGACTATGAAATATAGTTATAGACTCATGGTTTACGATGTAACACATATAGGGTATGTTTTATAGTCCAGCCCCCTAATTGAGATTTATCTCTATGTAAAATAAAACTCAGTGCCATCATAAGATGTGACCAAGCTTATATGTATGTATTGAATTTGAACATAAAATAATGAAAATATGTATTTTGACTTTTATAAAATTTAACTTATTAATTAACACAAACAATTCGGAAATATTAATTTGTTTTAGCATTTATTATCATTTGTATTTGACTTTATAAACACCTTAGATTCTATTCTTTTAGTTTTTAGTACTAATATGTGTGCATGTTAAAAAAACAACAACTACAGATTACTAAACTTAATAAACAAATATATTTTTAACTTTTTCAGATTGAAGATGGTGTCCAGCTATTAGTAGTTGCTCGGTACAATGGTGTTCCCAATCCTGCTAACAATGAAACTGATTTTATTTTTGTTGTACCTCCTACAGTGCCTCCAAGTAAACAGATTGTTTATCTTTAGTGTTAGTGTATAGCCTATTTAGTTTTTACAATTATTTATGGCTACCTGCAGAATGCACTCTGGACTGTCATTGGTTGTCTCAAAAGTTCCAGGTTTGAACCCTGCCTGTTTCTATTCTCCATCATCCTGTGGGAGGTTTGGACTAGGAAGTAATAATCTTCAGAATCTGAGGGAACAACTGAAACATGTAAAACATTTTTACAAAACATTAGCGGTCATTTGGTTTTATACAGACTAGAAAATTAGTGACTTTGAGCTTATAATAAATCAGGGCATCAGTGACTCAAAACTATAAAAATATTTTAAAGAAATAAAGCATATATATTTTTAAATATTAGAAAAAATTAAAAAGTATTAATTGCCTTCCATTATTATGTTATACTTGTTTCTTTTGTTTGTGGGTTGATTTTTTTTGTTCAGTTGTTTGTTTCTTTTTTTTTTACCTTATCTGAATATTTGTAACATAATCTTTTTATAGTCAGCAAAGTTTATAAATATAATCTGCATAATCAAAAATTTTCTAAAAGTTAATAACAATTTATTAGTGGCTTTCAATGTGCTTTGATGCACAAAACATATTTCCTTTTATTCTTAACTCATAAGTGTGGCACATTGAAATTATCAGACTCTAGCCTTGACCTAAAACCTAATCATTTCAACTTTGTTGTTCATACATGTTTTAAAAAATAAGCCCAAACTATATTCTTATATGCCTACTGGGAAGTTTACAGATGTATAAAATATATTTCAGATTCATCCCTTAAAGACCCATACACAATAGTCATAACGAATGTTGAGTTGAAAGGTCGTAAAGGAAAATGGTGGTTTGGCACAAGAGAGCTTGATGCTAGTGATATAAATGATGCCATTCCAACCAATGAGGAAATTTCTGAGAAGTATAAAAATGGTTCTGGTGAATTTAACCATAATTACAATTTAACTTTATGGACATCTGGATGTTTTTTCCTGTCTGATAATGCCACTGACTGGAGTTCTTATGGTTGTGAAGTAAGAAGGTTTTTTTTTGTGTTTTTTTTAACTATCATTTTTTTTTTCAAATATTGGTGTAAATTATTATAAAGTACCTTTATTAGCTTAAATTTTTCTAAAACTATATCCATAAGTAAAAACAAATGAAATAGGAAGAAATTTTTTGTCTCTCATTTTTAAATGAAATGGATGTCAAGGTCATCATTTAGTTTCATTTTTCAAAATCAAGCTGAAATTAATATATTGTGTATCTTTCTATTTTAGTTTTTAAATTTTAAAATGTTTTCAAAGAAAAACAAAACATCTAAAGCCTATTGTACTATTGTAGGTCAGTCCAGAATCAACTGAAGAAAAGACTGTGTGCTTATGTAACCACATGACTACATTTGCTGGTGGATTTATAGTAGTACCCAATACAATTGACTGGAATTTTGTATTTAGTCATGCTGATTTCATGTCCAATCCAACTTTATATATCACGGAGATGTTCATTGCTGTTGTGTTTGCAATAGCATTCTACTTAGCCAGACAAAAAGACAAGAAAGATATGGCTTTGGTAAGTAAACTAAGATTACTTTTTATTCATATTTGGCATGCATCTAAGACAAGTTTTATAGAGAAGTAATGATCTTTTGATGTATTTATTAGATAGGGTTAACACCAATGGCTGATAATGACCCTCGTGACAAATATTTCTATGAAGTGACTGTTTCTACTGGCATGAGAAGAAATGCTGGCACAAATTCAAAGGTAAACTGCTTCATTTTTTATTATTTAATAAAATGCTTAATGAACAAAATTTAAGCAACAAAATTGCTTTTGTATGTCACAACTTTCATGTTTAGTAATAATAATAATAATAAGGCTTGTCTTTGAGTTTAAAGATTAATGAGGAATGCAGTATTTCCTTTGGATATGCAGCCCCAGCTGTGACCCACTGTGACATGCTTAATAGCAACAGCAGTAAAAAAAATAAATGACATCTCAGTGTGCTAGGGTTCAATATTTTTTATGGATTAGTGGGAAAAGGGTTATCTGAAAGAAAGTTTCCATGCTGCCTTTAACACTCAGTAAACACAACTCAGTACAAGCAGTTTTGCCACTTAGCCACATATCCCATTGTACTGAATGTTTAGCAATGAAATAAGCAACTATATTATATACTTTCATTATTCCTAAGCAATCAAGTTCTGATCACTTACTAAATTAAACTAAAGTTAAAATGCAAGTCAACAATCATTAAAGCAATTAAATTAAAATTACCAAAAATTTAATTTCTATTAGTTTAGAAAGGCTAATTCCTTGTTCCATATGCTAGGATAAATTTGTACAAATACTCCTTCTTCCCTAGTGCTATTAGAGCATGGAGTGGGTTGCCTGAGCTAGCCAGGAAAACCAGTGACTTAGCAAATCATTAATTAACATTCATGACTAGATTGACCTAAATTTAAATACTATCATGTTTCTTGAAATTAAAATAATCAAAGTTTTGGATTTTAAAAAAAATTATATATTTCTTATTATATCTACAATAAGAGACTTTGGCAAATTGGGATAGATTATTCTATTTTCAACATTACTTATCATACTATGTTTAACATGAACATCTTTAGATTGAGCTGAAATTTTGCAGTGATTTTTTTTTTAGTTAGGAATAGTATTCAATAATAATAACTATAAAAACAGTATCTATCTGCATAGTGAATATTTTAAGTTAAACCATAAACAAATATGTACTTTGTACATTTATTTTTTATCAAATAATTTTTTTTTTTTATTGAAATTATTTTCAAGGTTTACTTTATTTTATCTGGTGAAGAAGAAGAATCAGAAGTCAGAATGTTGAGTGACTCTAAACGTCCTATATTTAAACGTGGAATGACAAACAGGTTTCTCTTGGCCCTCCCAGAGTAAGAGTTTCTTTTTCATTCAGCTGGCAATGTAATAGAGAGAGTTAAACATTTCATTTTAAACATTTTTTTTTTTAATCTTTTGCTTGTATGATAATGTAATACTAAATATGTTGTGTAAATATTACAGATGCTTAGGTCGTATCAACTATATGAGAGTATGGCATGATAACAGTGGAAAAGGGAAATTTGGTTCTTGGTTTTTAAATTATATTGTAATTAAAGACCTTCAGACTGATGTGAAGCAAGTTTTTATAGCCAACAGATGGTTTGCTCTGGAGGAAGATGATGGACAGGTATTTCTAAAATGTTAAAACTGTAGATACAAAGTTTTTGTGCATATTTTCTTAAATTTTTAAAGTTTTATTTATTTTTTAATCTCTGCAAACTAAAAAGTTGTTAGGTTTAGATAGATAATGATGTTTGCAGTTTTAGGCTAGAGATTAGTTCCATAGATATAACTATATTCTATTCCTACTAAAAATTTAGCTGGGTCATCTTAATGTTCCTGGGTTTGAACCCAGCCCACCGCACTGCTGTTTGGGCTAGGTTTTTATAATTTTTAATTCTGAAGAAACATCTAAAACATGTGAAAAAATCTTTAATTTTGAAGAAACATGTGAAATCTCACAGTTGCAGCAAACAATTTTTATTGTAATTAAATTTGTATTTGTAAAAGTTTTAGAATTTTTTTGGTTCTTCTAAATGTATAGTTGTTATACATTTTTGACTCATTTCTTTTCAGATTGACCGTATTCTTCCACTAGCTGGCAGAGAACAATTAGCAGACTTTAGTTATCAGTTTGGTGAACGTACAAGAAAAAACTTAGTTGATGGTCATCTCTGGTTTTCTGTTGTGGCTAGACCTCCTGGCAGTTATTTCACTTGTGTAGAAAGAGTGGCCTGCTGCCTTTGTCTACTGTTCATGACAATGTTGACCAATGCCATGTTTTATAGATCAGAAAATAATTCATCAAATCAAGCATCATTGTCATTCTCCTTTGGGCCATTTTCACTGAGTGTTTCTCAAGTAAGTGCAAGCAACAGTTTGATTTGAATGTGTTTGCCCTGCAAGTTTAGACTTATTAGTTTACAGGATATTATTTACAAACTTAAAATTACAATTTATATATTGATAATTGAAAATCTGTTTATTTAGTGTATATGTTTGAAAAAAAAAAAAAAAAAAGTAATAATTATACTGATTTATTTTAAACCATTTATTAAAGGAAACGTTTTTTTTCAGATTTTCATAGGATTCATTAGCAATATTATAGTGTTTCCAGTCAATTTCTTGATAGTATTCCTTTTCCGCAAAGCCAAACCGCGCAATATGAACCCAAGCAACAAACTCTTGAGTGGTGGCTCAAGACCAAGTACTGCTAAACTCAGTCAGGTTCATCCTCATGTAAGTTTCAAGATATTGATAGAATGAGAGAAGATTGTATTGTTCTGTTTTGTTCTGACATTATCAGTTAAAATGAATCAATTACATTTCGAGCTAATTTTGTTTTCTATACTTAGGTTGATAGTTCCAGTTCAACTCTAAGTTTATCTACCACAGCTTCATATCCTGATGGAAGAAGTGACTCTGAACAGCTTGTTAAAAAGTCTAATCAAGGTCAGTGTTTGATATTACAATTGAGTAGGCTAATTTCTGTGATAGCCTGTCGAATTTATTATTTCATAAGATTTAGGTTTAAAGTCAACAATAAACAAACATCTACCATGAACTTCAAGGTGAAAATTGATACTTTATTATCTTGAATGAGTGCATCTTTGTGTGAGCAGGTCAGGCAGGCACAAGTGGGAGACCCATTCTCTGCTGCTCAACATTAAAATTTACCGACAGTAGGCAGATGTTAGCGCTACTGGGTGGGCTCATCTGTGACACCTCAGTCTACGACCAAGGGGCTAGAGTCGCCTAAGTAAACAGACATACTAAACTATACTAAATGAAAGCAAAATAACGAAACTTTAGTTTAGGATAAATAAACAAAACGAAACTTTATTAACATACAAATAAATCAATAGTAAAATATAATATATACACTACAACAAAAACAACTAACACTAACCCTCTAAATCTACGACACTACAAACACCAACAAACTAACCAAATCAACTATCTAACACAAACTGATCAAAACAACTATCTAACTAAAGAGAACTAAATCACTACAAGACAACTACTATACTAAACCTAGATCTACACAAACACACTACAATAAACTAGTCTAGATCTACAATATTCTACTACTATAACCAACCCATAACTAAAACCAAAACAAGAATACCTTAGCGTTAGTACCTTACTATTAGTATTCACTAAGAACAGAAACAGACTATAAATATATAACTAACTTCCTAAGCCACTAAGGCAACACTTCACTACAGAAACAAAATAAATCTACATCTACAGCAGAGTCATAGCAGTTATAGCACAGCAGAGTAATAGCAGCATGTATTTCAGCAGCTATAATCTATAGCAGTTTAAAACAGCAGTTACATTCAGCAGCTAAAAGCAGCAGTAACAATAGCAGGCCGTCCCAGGTACAGAAATATAAAATAATTACACGACAGACCACAAAGATCTTCGGCTGTCACACAGACATACTATACTGACCACTGGTCAACTGTACACTGAACTGTTTTAAAACAGCGTGGCATCACTTTTTATACACCCCACTCTAACCTACACAAAAAGCAGAAGTACAAATAATAGATTTGGCACTAGCCTATAAAAAATAGAATACATAAAAATATAGCTCTGGGAGCACAAGCTCACATTTGCACACCATATCACCAAGTATTCCATATGATACTGTGATTTACATTCATTGTTGTCAAACAATTTTTGTTGAAACTTGAAATGTCTTAACTTTCCCTATCCCAAGGTTCAGTGTCCCAGAGTGATCTCCGAGCAGCTAGTTTGGTAGGTATCAAGAAGAAAAAGTCTTGCCAACTAGTATGGTGGTTCAAAATTGTTGCCTGGGTATTGGTCATTCTGTGTACTTTGATGTCTGCTGCACTTGTGACATTCTATGGTATTTCATTCCAGGTTAGTTTAAGTTAAGTTCTATACTTTAAACTCGAATCTTTTGATCCATTTGTTAAATACAATATTTGTTTGTATCCAATTACCAGTAGAAGGCTTATACATTTTTTATTTTGGAAAGATTACAAACATATTAACATTATATTGCATTTAATTCATACCTTTCCTTGTACTTTATATATTTGAAATAAAAATTTCACTAAGTAAATACAAAGTTCATTCAATTAAAAACATATTTAAGTCAGTATCTTCACTTTAAATTACTACAGAAATCAATTTTTATGTATTCAAAAAAAGGCTGATTATAATTATTAATATTTTAACTGTGATTTTTTATTTATCCTATGATTCAATGTATTTACATTTTGGTAAAAAGTTTTGCTTTATCCTTTGGACTTATGTAGATGCTTTTAACTCTTCAGGATGATACTTGCAAGAAATGGATTACTTCTTTAATCGTTTCCTTTTTTACTTCAATCTTTATTACCCAGCCTATTAAGGTAAATCTCATTATCATTATTTTCTTGATATTCATTTCATTGGTCTTGTTGGTTTAAATCTGCTTTCATTTTGTCATTAGTAATAATTTATGATAGTTTATTACCGATGGTTAATTTCTGAAAAAAGTGCAGATATTTTACACTATGTTATAAAACTCTTTTTTTAATACATTGATTCCAGTTTTGTTCCCCTACATGAAGTACTTTCAAAGAAAATTTTACTGAAAAACTTTAACATGTTTATATTTACTGAATGGCTTATATTTAGGGTACTATTTTTAAAAATTACAAATGCTGATATTATGATTGTTAAATACCTTTCTGTGCTGTTTCATCTAATTAGTAGAACCTTTCATATTGTTTATGCTAGAAGCATCTACAACAAGATGGAGTCAATTCTTTTGAAGATGACATTTTAATTCATCTGTCCCAAAGCAATTCTAGTGTAAAACCTTTTTTTATGCCAGAGTGATCCAATTTTTCTCAATTATGTACCATTATTCCGTTTATATAAATAAATCAGGCCAGCATAAAGGAAGATTACATTTCCAATATGTCTCTTATTTTTATCTGCTCATCCTAACCCTCTTATTACTTTGACTGTTTTGACTTGCACTTTTCTGATTGTAAACCTACAACATAAGTCTGTGGTAGATGGGAGAAGAATGAAGCTTTGAATGCATCCTAATGGTTTATGCAAGGCCTTTGCTGCGGTTGAGGGGGGGGGGGGTACGTAACAAAAAGTTAAGTTACCCTTTCAGACCTAGTGATCTGTAGGGCAGATGATGTAAAGATCATCTGTTTCTGTGGCCTACAGATAATGAAAGTGTCATGTGGCCAGCACAACAACCGACCGCCTTTACTTTTCCCCAACTAATGTCAGGTACTCATTAGAGCTGGGTGGTCTCAGAGGCACCCAAAGAACCCAAAATTAAAATCCCAGTCTTCACCAGGATTCGAACCTGGGACCCCTGGTTCAGAAGTCAAGTTCTCTACTTCTCAGCCACTGCACCTGGATGAGGGAGTATAAGCAAATATTTTTGGGTCAAAATGTAAAGGTCACAAGTAAAAGTTGAAGAAAAATTCAAGTAATAGAAAACATTGAAGTAATACATTCATTTTCTACACTCTATTTTTGTGTCATTAGATTTTGTTATTAGATATCTTAATTTAACTGCACATTTTTTGGACCTTGACAGAAAAGGTTTATTTAAGTATAAAGTATAGTCTTGATTCAAAATACCAACATTCTTATGTAAAAAAGTTTGACAACATTTATACAAAATAATCTATGACAACATTTAAACAAAATAATTTATGCATATTTTAGTTGTTATTAGTGCATTATAAATATATAAGAGATAAGAGCAGGGAAAGAGTGATTCTGAGACACAGAGAGAGGGACAGATAGAATGGGTTGGGATGAATGAAGGAATGGATGGAAAAATAGAGAGGGAAAGAAAAGTGACAATGTACACTAATGTAGCCTAAAAATGTAATGTTTATTTTAAAATCTATTCTAAGACTAAGACTATTCTATATCTGTTTTGAAATGGCCTGACTTTAGGTTATTTTGACTGCCATTTTACTTTCTTTGATCATCAAAAACCCCGGAGAAGATGATGAAGAGGAAGAGGAAGAACACATTTACCCAGCCAATCCTGAGGATGAATTTTTGCACACTAAGGAAGACAGTAAGGAAATTATTACATTATTACCTTTACATACTACAACTTAAATCAACAATGTAGAATAAGTCATTTTTAATGGCCCTCAAAAGGGGAAAAGACACTATTAGTTTTGTGTGAAATGTCTGTCCGTCCGTTCCATCCCGTTTAGATCTTGTAAACTAGATAGTGAAAATCAGACGTCATAATATTTTAGTCCATTCAAAATTCTGATGCAAAGGCAACCTTTTTCTTTTCCAAAAGCGAAAAATCTAATTTTTTAAATCACTTATGCAAGCAGTTTTTTCATAAAAATACACCACTTTTACAACTATTCACTATTAATAGTAACAAACAGGGGAGGCTTTTTAGTAGGGGAGATGACAATTTACCATATTTTTAACACATTTTTGCAAATGGTTTTAGACTTTTTGTTAAAAATATATTTTTTTTACATTTGTATTGCTACGTTATGTAAGTTCTGTCCTACTAACTACTACATTTACCCAAAAATAATGTTTACTTTTTTTTAAGAGAAAAAAATCTATTTAGTATGCATATAAGTTGGACATAATTTAAAACAACAATTAATAAGTAGGTTTTCATATTATCGCGTGAACTGCAATGCTACGAGTTGGACATAGAACACTTAACTAAAGGAATTTTTTTTTTTTGTACGGAAATGTTTTTTTCTTTTTTTGAGTATTTTTACAAAACAATTAGATCAATTAGATATTTATTATAAGACATCAGTTAGGTCAGCTTCGCATTCAACTTCACATTCACTTTCACCTATCCTTTCGTCTGCTGGACCGCTGGGGCACCACACAAGATCTGTCAACCTTCTTTCTCCATTCGTCTCTGTCATTTGTCTTTGACAGAATTTAATTCTGAAAATATTGATACCTGCCTTTTTACCTGCCTGGGTGGACCTTTTCGAGGGCCAATTTTGAGTTTGTGTTTCCACACAAACTGTCTTTGTAATCTTGTTTATTATTATCATGATAATAATGACATAGTTGGGATGTAATGCATTTGGTTTCTGAACTGAGAATCATACTATTGAAGACTGAGATTTGGAAAGTCAGGATTTTTAGGATGCCATGGAGTAAATGGAGACAGAAAAAAGTGGGAAAAAGTAAAAGGGTCATTGTGCTAGCAACATGATTCTCTTGTTAAATACATGTCATTAGCTTTACATCATCTGCCAATAGATCACAATGTCTCAAAGGAAATTTACTTATTGTATTATTACTATGCACATTTTTTAACATAAAATGAGCAGTACAAATATAAGTTTATGTTTAAAAAATGCAAGAAATTTTATTTTTTTAATTGGTAAGTTGATAATTTTATAAATATATACATATAGAATTCACTATTTTTCTAAATATGTACCATGTTTCTAATCATATAGTATGTTGTTCAATTTGGATGGTTCCATGTATAAACCCCATCCACCCCTTGCTCCTCTATCCTGTGAGAGGTTTGGGCTAGGATGTAATAATCTTCAAAACCTGATGAAACATCCAAAACATGTCAAATAAAACATTACACTTTAACTGTGGCCATTATATTTGAAATAATGTGAAGTCTGCAACTTTTTTTCAGTTGTTTAACAAAAAGACCATGTAATATTACCTGTTTCCTTTTGTACTTAGAAAGATCTTTTGTATTATTGATTTTTACCTAACAGGCACATATGCAGCAGCCAAGCCTAAAGTAGCTGGCTATAAACCTGTAAATCCTAAAGAATTGGAAAGATTGAGAGAAGTCAGATTAAAAGAGGTTAAAATGTGGGCTGTCATAAGGGAGATCATTTTTTACAGCATATTTTTATGGATCCTGCTGATTATTTCTCATAACAACCGAGGGGCTGACAACTTTCGTTATAAAAACAACATGATGAAAACTTTTATCACCAATCAGAATCTGGACCAAACACTTGTGAAGTTTGATGATGTAAGTTTGTGTTTTGTTTTTGTTTTTTTAGATTAGGATTTCTTTCTCATACCACTGATCATTATGAACAGTATGTTTGCTTTCATTATTTTCTTTAAGGTTCAAAGTGCAAGTGATCTATGGCAATGGCTTAACAATGGTTTTATTACTGGCATCATGGCTAATGCATACTACAATGACTATCCTCCTCTAAAACTCAAATCATATATTAATGACAAATCTTCAAGAATATTAGGACATGCAGTCCTTCGACAGCTTCGTATCAAGCCTGGTATAAAATATTTCACTCTTAGAATTTTACTGCTATGTTTTTTTTCTTGGGAACATTTTTTATTCAACATCTTTATGAGGTTAATTTTTTCAACTGCTAAATTTTAAACAGGTCCAAATTGTATATACAACAGTGTGTGTGTTTTTATCCAAATATTTTCAGCAAAAATTTTTAATTCTGTTAACAGATCTTTGTAAAGTTCCTGACATTATAAGTTCAGCTATTGCCAAGTGCAATGTTCAGTATAGTATCGCAGATCAAGAAGAAGGTGACTTTGATCTGGGCTGGGTGAAGCTAAACAAATCTGCTAAACCTGTGACTATAAAAACAGAATATATGTATTCTTCAGCTGAATCTCTCAATGGATACCCTTACTGGGGAAATCTGGCTCTGTACTCAGGTAGGTCATTAGACTAACTACAAATTTCTACAGATGTTTGGCTTAGATATGGTAACAACATAGACAAATTGCATCTCTATAATGAAAATATTTTTCAAATCATGAAACATAGTTGTATAAGTTTCTGAACTATCTTCTTGTATGAAATATTATGATTTGACTGTTTTGTTTAAACATGATATCAAACAATGATGGTTTACCACATTGCATTAGTTCAGGAACAAAAGTCAGATTATTTGCAGATGATTGCATAATATATAGAACAGTAAAAACAACACAAGATACAGAAATTTTACAAACAGAGATAGATGAATTACAGAAATGGGAATCAAATTGGAGCATGTCTTTCCACCCAGAAAAATGTCAGTTATTAAGAGTAACAAAAATACTAAAACAAATTAATTCCACTTATCTTATTCATGGTAAACCAGTAACACAGATTAAAAACTCAAAATACTTAGGTGTTATAATAAATGAAAAACTGTCATGGAATCCCCATATTGATGAAACTATAAAAAATCAAACAAAGCATTAGGATTTATTTTAAAAAATTTCTATAAATCAAATAAGAACATAAAATTAAAATGTTATTTAACCTTGGTGAGGCTAATAATGGAATATGCATCCTCTTTTTGGGACCTTTCAACTCAAGAAAACATTAAGAAACTGGAACAGACACAAAATTGAGCAGTGAGATTCATAACAAATGAATATTCACATTTGACTAGAGTAACACCTTTAGTAAAATCATTAAATTTAGAAAGCCTTTGGGATAGAAGACTCAAAAGTAAAGTAGTAATTATACATAAAACACAACCATAATCTTCAAATACAAAATCTAATAAAATACTCAGAAAGACACAAAGATAAAGGCAAGTTCCTTATTCCATATGCAAGGACAAATTTGTATAAATGCTCTTTCTTCCCTAGGGCTATTAGAGCATGGAATGGGTTGCCTGAGCTAGCCAGGAAAACCAGTGACTTAGCAGGATTTAGGTCATTGGTTAATATGCTTGACTAGATGCATGACGCATAGGACGTAATCATCTTTTTTGAAGTAACAATTGTAAGATATAAGATAAGATAAAATTACTCACTATTGCTTATGTTACGACACAAGACTCTTCACAAATAATAAGACACATTCAGGTTCTAATCTAAAAAATACTTTAATATTATCACAAATTACATAAACATCATTTTTTTCAACTCTCTTCCTGTCGATCCCTTCCGGCTTCTTCTTTTTAACATCCCTTTCATTCAATAACCTAATTCATACCATTTTCCATTCACACCATGCTGCACTATAACCATAACAGCTTATTTACACAATGTGGCTACATTGTTTGTTTCTATTTCTCATAGATGCTCATTTTGATGATTTTGGTAGAACTGTTAAGATTTTTGTGAATTACCTTGATCAGCTGGTTAAACTTATAAAATTATTTTTTTAGCATTCTTGACAACCACAAATTTAAAATGTGGCCAATTTTGTAGCAGCTTTAAAAACCATTCCAGAAAAGATTAAAAAAAGTTAAAAATTGGGAACATTTTATTATTATTTATTTTTAAATGATATAATTTAGGCAGCTTTGATTTCTGAAGTTGACAATTTTTTCATTTTACTTTTTAAAGTATTGAATGTTCATAACAAACATTTAAATTTTTATAAATCTTTTTGAATTGTTTTCATCATATCTAGGAGGTGGCTATATAGCACATTTGAATGGAACCAAAGCAGATATAATAAAAACTATACAGAGATTACAGAATGAAACTTGGATTGATCAATACACCAGGGCTGTCTTTATAGAATTCACTGTTTATAATCCTCAAGTAGAGTATTAGCTTAAATCTGTTTTTTTTTATATATATTTATATAGCATTGTCTTATCAACTGTACAATACATTTAAATTGTATCATTATCTTATCAACTGTATAGTTTATATTGTTGTCATTGTTGTATCAGCTATACAACAAGTTTATATTGTATCCTTATCTTATCAACTGTGTATCATGTGTAGTTTTATTTTAAATTTCAGTTATTGTTTTATCTTTTGCTTGTTGAATCTTTTCTAACTAAAGCTTTGTTTTACATTGTGCTCTGCTATTTCCAATAATTTTTTTTCTTTTCTGCACCAGGTAAACTTGTTTTCAGTGAATATGATATTGGCAGAGTTTAATCTTAACAATGGCATCATTCCTTCATACCGCTTTGAACCAGCTATGTTGCTACCTTACATGACAAATGCTATGATCTTTCAGATAGTCTGTGAAGTCTTCTTTGTCTTATATATTTTAGGCTTTATAATTGTTGAAATTTTGCAGCTGATCAAGTAAGTACAACATGTAGTTTTTATCATTTTCATCATAATTATTTTATACAATAAATTTACAACCTTATTAAAACTGTTTTTACAAATAGTAGACCAAACCTAACAGTGAAATTATTATTTTTTCTTAATCAAATTGTAAACAATGTTTATTTGTTATTATTATGATGTGTAAATAAAAGGGCTGGTCTTAGGCCAATTCGACACATTGCTCCAAATATGCCCCACGCTTTGCAGGGACCCCCGCAATTGACATTTAGTCATAGTCATTTAGTCGTACATCACTATCAGTCATGGTTCTTGCTACAAGCTTAACATATTTAGTGTATCTTAAAATTGAGATAACTTTACTTAAGCCATTGGTACCTATTGTGTTTGAGTTGCTTGCTGTGCATGTTGTATAATACATGTTGATATAATGATCTAGTTGTTATTGTAAAAAAATTCAGAAAATTGGCCTCGCAAGCAACTATTAAATTAGGCCCACCAATTTATATGGCTGGTCCTGTTCTGTACAGTGCAGATCAAGACAGCAGCATCACATTTGCTTCATCATTAATAGAAACAAGATGTGATAGCATTTAAAGGATATCTGGACCAACTGAAGTGACAAACCAAAGAGTTCAAACATTCAAAAATATTCATCTAAATGTCATCTATAGAATGTTAGATCAAAATCACAAGCTAAAGCTTGTTTATAAAAAAAAGTTTCCCTGTCAAACCTTGTGGTCCATAGGGCAGATGATGTAAAGGACATTTGTTTCTGTTTCTGCCTATGGTTAACGAGGGTGTCAAGTGGCCAGCAGGACGACCAACCACCTTTACTTTCCCCAACTAATGTCAAGTACCCATTTATAGCTGGGTGGACTCAGTAGCACTCAAGGATCCCAAAATTAAAAATCAGTCTTCACCAGGATTTGAACCTGGGACCCTGGTTAGGAAGCCAAGTGCTTTACTGCTCAGCCACCATTCCTCCTAAACTTGTTTATAGTAGCTATTATTGGCTTGAGTTAATTGATTCATTTCTTTTCTTATTTGAAATTAAATAATGCAGTTACTTTTTGTAAAGCCTATGTTCCAAATGTTCCCTTTAAGTAGCACAAGATTGTTGTCTATGTAAAGACATACATTATATATATTTATAATATATATCTAGATGCAATGCAGGATATTCTAAATTAAAAACAAAAAAAAAAAAAAAACACATTACTATGCTTTCTCTTTTACAGAGAAATCTATTAGTGAAGAACAGGTGGAATATATTGATAAACTTAATAAATGAATTTTTGTTAGTATAGAAAGAAACTTCTTTTGAATTAAAAAAATATCCTTGTTTGTTTCACAAGATGAAAGTTATTTGAAACATTGGTCCATGTATGTCTTGGAATAGTTTTCAATTAACATTATTGAATTTATCTTTTCCTCACAGATTACGGACAGCTTACTTCACAATGTTCTGGAACTGGATAGAAATCTCAATTATATCTTTCTCAATCACTGCAATAGTTATTTATTTTTATAGACTTTTTGAAACAAACAGTTTAACAAAACAAATTAATGTAAGGGCTTTTTTTTTACATATATATTTTTTAACACTACTAACATCAGTATACAATTATAACCGTTAGTTTGAATAGCTAACTTAGAGATGTGGAACAAATGTTAGGAAAATATATTTCAGAAAGCTTCTGTTTACTTTGTATCTAAACAGAAGTTCGAAAACACACT